>NW_024039631.1:0-245421 GCF_016077235.1 Cyprinodon tularosa
CTTTGCTCTGAAGTCTTTAGGGGCAAAAATTGTACATTCGATGACCTCAGACACATATCAATCTAAAGACACATTCTCTTGCTTTGGATTTTTGATAAGACCGCCAGCTATTTCCCCAGATATTGTTATTCAAGGAGTATCTCATCCCCTTCCAGGAAAGTGCTGGCCCTTTGGAGGTTCGAAGGGACGCATTTCCATTTCTCTTCCTAACAACGTCTTGATCAGCCATGTTTCACTGAATCACATACCTAAACGGATATCCATTCATGGCACAATCTCCTCCGCTCTAAAAGACTTTTCCATCTATGGAAAGAAGGATCTAGAAAGTGATGAGAGTCTTTTGGGGACTTTCCTCTATGATGAGGATGGAGACCAACTACAGATCTTCAAGCTTCCTGATTATGTAACTGGTTCCTTCCGCTACATAACCTTACAGGTAAAGAGCAACTGGGGCAACCCTGACTATACTTGTCTGTATGGTTTCCGAGTGCATGGAAAATTAGAAAAATGAAAAGAATGAAAGACAAAAACAGACAGATAAAGGTTCAATTGAGGGTAGCGGGTATGGACGGGGGTAAGAAAATGTAAGACTGAATCAGACTAAAACGAGGCAATCAAATAAGACCTAATGTAAATTAGAGACGTTGAAATTGTAGATTTGAAAACATCACTGATTCTTGGGAATTTGGATAAAACAGGTTTTATTTTGAAAGTAAAAAGTTATTTAAATTGCAAAATTTGAAGGTATATTTTAATAGACCAAGGCCTTGGCTGTTCAGCAATGTACAAGGGATATTGTATACTATCGCTATGTAGGCAGGTAGTAGGTACACTATGTCCATCCCAAATAAGGTAAGCCAAATGAACATGGCATAATAGTGAACTGAGAGAGAGGGAAGGCAGACCTCCTCCCCTATATACATTCAATTCAATTCAATTCAATTCAATTCAGTTTATTTATATAGCGCCAAATTCACAACACATGTCATCTCAAGGCACTTTACAGTTCAACCAGATCATACAGTCAAATTGATACAAAGTTTTCTATCTAAGGAAAACCAGTTGATTGCATTGACTCATTGACTCAAATACAATCCCCCACACTAAGCATGCTTGTAGCGACAGTGGAGAGGAAAAACTCCCTTTTAACAGGAAGAAACCTCCAGCAGAACCAGGCTCAGTGTGAGCGGCCATCTGCTGAGGCCGACTGGGGTTCAAGGAGACGGAAACAGAGATACAAAAAGCAGCTGTAAAAGGCGGCCCCGTCCAGGAAACACACAGCCAGGCAGACGAGCTCCAAGGCAGCTCCCATGCCAGAGGACGAAGAGAGCACATCCACTCAGTCACGGCCAGAGAAACAGGACCACACTGGAAAACAGGCCGATCTCCAACATCTATAAACAAGGGTGTTGATGGAAGCAGCACAGCTGATCTTTCTTTCCTGGATGACGTCACAGCCAAACAGGAACAGACGAGGCAAAGCTACTCAGAATGAAAATGCATACATAAACATAAATAAAAAATATAGAAGAGTTTAAACATTACAGATTACAGATCAATTACAGATTACAGATCAACAATTATATATTTCAACCTCCATTGAGGGCCATTTGTGGGGGGTTTTCACCACCGTTAAACTGTCAGACAGAAAAATAGGCCAATCTCGATCATCTATAAACAACGGTGTTGATGGCAGCAGCACAGCTGATATTTCTCTCCAGGATGGAGTCAAAGCCAAACAGAAAAAGACCAGATGAAGGTACTATGAAACAAAGTAGAAAGAGTTGAACGTTAGAGATTGAACTAAAAGATTCTACAGAGTGGGAGAATAGAGATAGAATGAAGCAGAATGATGAAATCCCTATGGCCTCCAGCAGTCTAAGCCTATAGCAGCATAACTATATAGATAGCTCAGGACAACCTGAGCCACTCTAACTATAAGCTTTATCAAAAAGGAAAGTTTTAACCTTACCCTTAAAAGTAGACAGGGTGTCTGCCTCACGGACTAAAACTGGTAGTTGGTTCCACATGAGAGGAGCCTGATAACTAAAAGATCTGCCTCCCATTCTACTTTTAGAAATTCTAGGAACCACTAATAAATCTGCAGATTGAGAGCGAAGTGCTCTGGTAGGAACATAAGGAACAATCATATTTCTGATATAAGATGGAGCTTGGCCATTTAAAGCCTTATGTGTGGGAAGGAGGATTATAAATTCTATTCTGGATTTAACAGGAAGCCAAGCAAGACAAGCCAGGATAGGAGAGATATGATCTCTCTTTAATTTTCATCAGAACTCTGGCTGCAGCGTTTTGGATCAGCTGAAGACTTTTAACTACAGTTTGTAGACTTCCTGATAGTAAAGAATTACAATGGTCCAGCCTTGACGAATTAAACCAATAAAACTAGAAAACAGGGAGCAAAGTAAAGCACAACATAACCAAAACCATGACAGTAAATGTAGCAGACCAGAACCTTGGAGACATCAAGGGAAAACACGTACATAGAGCCAGGGAGAGACGAGGTCAGACGACAACAGCGATGACAGGACCAGCAACAACAAGGAACCAACAAGCAGAGACTGCAGAGGAAGTGTATATGTAGCTGACAGACAATGGCAGGGCTAACGAGCTGACAAGGAGCAGGTTTGAGGAGACAACAAGGGAGCCAAGGGGAAAGGAACACACACAAGAGGACAACAGAGGAAAACAGAAAAACCAGAGAACTAACATAAATCTAGAAACTACAACAAAATAGGAATTAAACCAATAAAACTAGAAAACAAGGAGCAAAGTAAAGCACAACATAACCAAAACCATGGCAGTGGCAACAGAGGAAAACAGAAAAACCAGAGAACTAACATAAATCTAGAAACTACAACAAAATAGGAATTAAACCAATAAAACTAGAAAACAAGGAACAAAGTAAAGCACAACATAACCAAAACCATGACAGTAAATGTAACAGATAATATATTACTAGAGAAACATAAAACCTGCCACAAATCTGCCCTTATGTGAAGAGCAAAAATAAATCAATTACTCAGAACAGAATACAGGAATATGGCATAAAAATTTCAATTTACATTTTACCGCTTAAACATTTATATTAGATTTGATCTGATAATATGAAACAAACTAAATAAATGTTGCAGTACTTCTCTATGTGTGGGGGAAAAACATTGCACATCATGAACCTATATCAGGAACATTTATCTCTGCAGCTGCTTCTTCATACCTGAGTTTGAAGTGTTTGTCTTCCAGCCTTGAAGTAACAAATGCATGGACTAGTTTCTCAGCATCACCCCTGGACAGAATATTTCTAATTTTTGCAATGTTCCTCAGATGAAAGAAGGAAATTCTAAAAAACATCATTGATATGGGATTTAAATGACAGGTCCTGATCAAAAACAACACCAAGATTTTTTACTTTATTATCTGAAATCAGTTTAATCCCATCCAAATGAAATGACTGGCTAATCAGCTTATTTTTCAAAGACTCTGGTCCAAAGACTATAACTTCTGTTTTGTGTGCATTCAGAAGGAGAAAGTTAAGTCATCCAGGTTTTTATGTCTTCATGACATGCCTGTAATCTATGTAATGGGTTAGCTTCATCTGGATTTATAGACAGATATAGCTGGGTTTTATCAACATAACAGTGGAAATCAATCCCATGCTGTATAATAATTTTACCGATTGGGAGCATATATAAAGTAAAGAGCATTTATCCTAGCACTGATCCCTGTGGTACTCCACAGGTAACCTTTGAGCATGTGGAAGCTCTGTCATTAACGTGAACAAACTAAATTCGACTAGATAGATAAGATTTAAACCAGTCTAGTGCTGTACCTTTAATTCCAACAAAATATTCCAGTCTTTCTAAAAGAATATTATGGTCAACCGTATCAAATGCAGCACTGAGATCCAACAGGACAAGCACATATACAAGTCCATTATCTGAGGCCATGGGAATATCATTAGTGACTTTCATCAGAGCTGTTTCAGTGCTATAATGAGCTCTAAAGCCAGACTGAAACTCTTCAAAAAGTTCATTATGGTGTATGTGTCGCACACTTGTTTGGCAACTACTTTCTCAAGAATTTTAGATAAGAAAGGAAGATTGGATATAGGTCTATAATTAACCAAGTCATCTGGGTCAAGAGACGATTTCATAAGCAGAGGTTTAATTACAGCAACCTTAAAAGCCTTTGGTACATATCCCTGCAACAGAGATAGATTAATCACATCTAAAATGGAGGAGGAGATCAAAGGGAATACCTCCCTAAATAACCTGGTTGGAACTGGATCTAACATACAAGTTGAAGGCTTAGATAAAGATAATAATTTTGCTAACTCTGAAAATTCAAATGGATCAAAGAAGTCTAAACCCGGTTCAGATTCCATGACTACCTCAGATACAATCGCGGATAGAGGAGTGCTAATTATCTTATTTTTTATCATGGTTTTGGTTATGTTGTGCTTTACTTTGCTCCTTGTTTTCTAGATTTATTGGTTTAATTCCTATTTTGTTGTAGTTTCTAGATTTGTTAGTTCTCTGGTTTTTCTGTTTTCCTCTGTTGCCCTCTTGTGTGTGTTCCTTTCCCCTTGGCTCCCTCGTTGTGTCCTCACACCTGCTCCTTGCCAGCTTGTTAGCCCTGCCATTGTCTGTCAGCTACATTTACTCTTCCTCTGTAGTCACTGCTTGTTGGTTCCTTGTTGTTGCTGGTCCTGTCATCGCTGTTGTCTTCTCACCTCGTCTCTCCCTGGCTCCATGTACGTGTTTTCCCTTGATGTCTCCATGCAAAGCAAAGTAAAGCACAACATAACCAAAACCATGGCAGTGGCAACAGAGGAAAACAGAAAAACCAGAGAACTAACATAAATCTAGAAACTAGAACAAAATAGGAATTAAACCAATAAAACTAGAAAACAAGGAGCAAAGTAAAGCACAACATAACCAAAACCATGACAGTAAATGTAACAGACCAGAACCTTGGAGACATCAAGGGAAAACACGTACATAGAGCCAGGGAGAGACGAGGTCAGACGACAACAGCGATGACAGGACCAGCAACAACAAGGAACCAACAAGCAGAGACTGCAGAGGAAGTGTATATGTAGCTGACAGACAATGGCAGGGCTAACGAGCTGACAAGGAGCAGGTTTGAGGAGACAACAAGGGAGCCAAGGGGAAAGGAACACACACAAGAGGACAACAGAGGAAAACAGAAAAACCAGAGAACTAACATAAATCTAGAAACTACAACAAAATAGGAATTAAACCAATAAAACTAGAAAACAAGGAACAAAGTAAAGCACAACATAACCAAAACCATGACAGTAAATGTAACAGATAATATATTACTAGAGAAACATAAAACCTGCCACAAATCTGCCCTTATGTGAAGAGCAAAAATAAATCAATTACTCAGAACAGAATACAGGAATATGGCATAAAAATTTCAATTTACATTTTACCGCTTAAACATTTATATTAGATTTGATCTGATAATATGAAACAAACTAAATAAATGTTGCAGTACTTCTCTATGTGTGGGGGAAAAACATTGCACATCATGAACCTATATCAGGAACATTTATCTCTGCAGCTGCTTCTGCATACCTGAGTTTGAAGTGTTTGTCTTCCAGCCTTGAAGTAACAAATGCATGGACTAGTTTCTCAGCATCACCCCTGGACAGAATATTTCTAATTTTTGCAATGTTCCTCAGATGAAAGAAGGAAATTCTAAAAAACATCATTGATATGGGATTTAAATGACAGGTCCTGATCAAAAACAACACCAAGATTTTTTACTTTATTATCTGAAATCAGTTTAATCCCATCCAAATGAAATGACTGGCTAATCAGCTTATTTTTCAAAGACTCTGGTCCAAAGACTATAACTTCTGTTTTGTGTGCATTCAGAAGGAGAAAGTTAAGTCATCCAGGTTTTTATGTCTTCATGACATGCCTGTAATCTATGTAATGGGTTAGCTTCATCTGGATTTATAGACAGATATAGCTGGGTTTTATCAACATAACAGTGGAAATCAATCCCATGCTGTATAATAATTTTACCGATTGGGAGCATATATAAAGTAAAGAGCATTTATCCTAGCACTGATCCCTGTGGTACTCCACAGGTAACCTTTGAGCATGTGGAAGCTCTGTCATTAACGTGAACAAACTAAATTCGACTAGATAGATAAGATTTAAACCAGTCTAGTGCTGTACCTTTAATTCCAACAAAATATTCCAGTCTTTCTAAAAGAATATTATGGTCAACCGTATCAAATGCAGCACTGAGATCCAACAGGACAAGCACATATACAAGTCCATTATCTGAGGCCATGGGAATATCATTAGTGACTTTCATCAGAGCTGTTTCAGTGCTATAATGAGCTCTAAAGCCAGACTGAAACTCTTCAAAAAGTTCATTATGGTGTATGTGTCGCACACTTGTTTGGCAACTACTTTCTCAAGAATTTTAGATAAGAAAGGAAGATTGGATATAGGTCTATAATTAACCAAGTCATCTGGGTCAAGAGACGATTTCATAAGCAGAGGTTTAATTACAGCAACCTTAAAAGCCTTTGGTACATATCCCTGCAACAGAGATAGATTAATCACATCTAAAATGGAGGAGGAGATCAAAGGGAATACCTCCCTAAATAACCTGGTTGGAACTGGATCTAACATACAAGTTGAAGGCTTAGATAAAGATAATAATTTTGCTAACTCTGAAAATTCAAATGGATCAAAGAAGTCTAAACCCGGTTCAGATTCCATGACTACCTCAGATACAATCGCGGATAGAGGAGTGCTAATTATCTTATTTTTTATCATGGTTTTGGTTATGTTGTGCTTTACTTTGCTCCTTGTTTTCTAGATTTATTGGTTTAATTCCTATTTTGTTGTAGTTTCTAGATTTGTTAGTTCTCTGGTTTTTCTGTTTTCCTCTGTTGCCCTCTTGTGTGTGTTCCTTTCCCCTTGGCTCCCTCGTTGTGTCCTCACACCTGCTCCTTGCCAGCTTGTTAGCCCTGCCATTGTCTGTCAGCTACATTTACTCTTCCTCTGTAGTCACTGCTTGTTGGTTCCTTGTTGTTGCTGGTCCTGTCATCGCTGTTGTCTTCTCACCTCGTCTCTCCCTGGCTCCATGTACGTGTTTTCCCTTGATGTCTCCATGCAAAGCAAAGTAAAGCACAACATAACCAAAACCATGGCAGTGGCAACAGAGGAAAACAGAAAAACCAGAGAACATAAATCTAGAAACTAGAACAAAATAGGAATTAAACCAATAAAACTAGAAAACAAGGAGCAAAGTAAAGCACAACATAACCAAAACCATGACAGTAAATGTAACAGACCAGAACCTTGGAGACATCAAGGGAAAACACGTACATAGAGCCAGGGAGAGACGAGGTCAGACGACAACAGCGATGACAGGACCAGCAACAACAAGGAACCAACAAGCAGAGACTGCAGAGGAAGTGTATATGTACCTGACAGACAATGGCAGGGCTAACGAGCTGACAAGGAGCAGGTTTGAGGTGACAACAAGGGAGCCAAGGGGAAAGGAACACACACAAGAGGACAACAGAGGAAAACAGAAAAACCAGAGAACTAACATAAATCTAGAAACTACAACAAAATAGGAATTAAACCAATAAAACTAGAAAACAAGGAACAAAGTAAAGCACAACATAACCAAAACCATGACAGTAAATGTAACAGACCAGAACCTTGGAGACATCAAGGGAAAACACATACATGGAGCCAGGGAGAGACGAGGTCAGACGACAACAGCGATGACAGGACCAGCAACAACAAGGAACCAACAAGGAGTGACTGCAGAGGAAGAGTATATGTAGCTGACAGACAATGGCAGGGCTAACGAGCTGCCAAGGAGCAGGTGTGAGGAGACAACAAGGGAGCCAAGGGGAAAGGAACACACACAAGAGGGCAACAGAGGAAAACAGAAAAACCAGAGAACTAACATAAATCTAGAAACTACAACAAAATAGGAATTAAACCAATAAAACTAGAAAACAAGGAGCAAAGTAAAGCACAACATAACCAAAACCATGGCAGTGGCAACAGAGGAAAACAGAAAAACCAGAGAACTAACATAAATCTAGAAACTACAACAAAATAGGAATTAAACCAATAAAACTAGAAAACAAGGAGCAAAGTAAAGCACAACATAACCAAAACCATGACAATTTTTAATAAGATCAATCTTATTTATAAAGAATCCCATAAAATCATTACTTCTAAGAGTAGGTGGAATGGACGGTTCAACTAATCTATGGCTCTGGGTGAGTTTGGCAACTGTATTAAAAAGAAATGTAGGATTATTCTTATTCTCCTCTATTAATGAGGAGAAATATGCTGCTCTTGCTTTACAAAGGGTCCTCTTATACAGTAGTAAACTATTTTTCCAGACTAGGTAGGATTCCCGTAGGCCTTAAACAGGCCATAAACCTGTTAAGGGGAATAAACTAAGCTTTTGCACTCTGCAGCACTGCTCAGTAACACAGAGCAGAGAGAAAGTGAAACAGTGTGGAGGAGTGAATATGACGACACAAAGCAGGCAGGTTTAAACAGTTCTTTACTCTATTCCAACTGAGAGCAACTGTACAGAAAACCCATATATATACCAGTGGTGTCAAAAGTACACACATTTGTTACTTAAGTAGAAGTATAGATACTGCAGTTTAAAAACACTCTGGTAAAAGTTGAAGTATCAACTTGGCCTCTTTACTCAAGTAAAAATGAAAAAGTATGTGCTCCAAAAACTACTTAAAGTATAAAAGTATAAAGTAACCTTTAAAAAAAAACAGCCAGATGCCACTATATGAATTGAAAGCTCAATTTTTCGACTATTTTGAAAAATTCTTTGAGATAGGGCCAAGGATGAGGGAGGTCTTGTTGGTCCGACCTTTAAGACATTTCAACATCTTTTTCTGAATCCGACATTGTAGCATGGCATAGACAGTTTGCGTTATACGACTCATCCAATTACACTAGTTTTCACTAGATGTGGATGGAACCAATGATCTGCATTGGATGGCGCACATGACGTGAAATAAATATTTATAAACATTAAACCAAAGCCAAGAGTAACGAGTAACATTTGTTTTGAAAATGTAAGGAATAGAAAATACAGATACTTGTGTGAAAATGTAATGAGTAGAAGTCAGAAGTAGAAGGAAAAATAAGTAATGGAGTAAAGTACAGATACCTAAAAAATGTACTTAAGTACAGTAACAAAGTATTTGTACTTCGTTACTTGACACCTCTGATATATACACATACGAACAAACATAACTACAACCTCTCCATGGAGTGAGTGTGGAGCCCCCTAGTGGTCCGCATCAGCAGATTCTTTAAAATGTATAACTGCACTAACTGATAATGATCTACTAAAATTGAACCTTCTTTTGGGGGAGGAGAACTCTGTTAAAGTAATCCTGAAGGTTATTAGAAAGTGGTCAGAGAGGACAGGGTTGTGAGGAAATACTGTTATTTCTTCAGATTCTATGCCGTATGTCAGCACAAGATCCAAAGTATGAAGAAAGAGAATGTGTGGGACTATACACATTTTGAACAAAGCCAATAGTGTCTAAGATAGCATTAAAGGCTGCTCTTAAGCTATCGCCTTCAATGTCAGCATGGATGTTAAAATCTCCCACTATGATGACCCTGTCAGTATTTAATATTAGATCAGAAAGGAACTCGGAAAACTCATGTAAAAATTCAGAGTAAGGACCTAGTCGACGATACAAAGTTACAAAAAGAAGAGGTTTTCATGCTTTGAAATTTAAATGTTAAATGTTCAAAAGAGTTGTAGGTATTAACTGTCTTGGGAGTAATTAGTAAGTGAGACGGAAAGATTGTTGCTACTTCTCCTCCTCGCCCATAACTTCTGGGTATGTGAAAATTTAAATAGCTTAAAGGAGTTGCCTCATTTATGCTCACATAATCCTCTTGCTGCAGCCAGGTTTCTGTAAGGCAACATAAATCAGTGTGATTATCACAAATCAAGTCATTAACTAGCAGACTTTTAGAGGAAAGAGATCTTATGTTAATTACACCACATTTAATTGTTTTAACTTTTTCCTCAATTGGAGTTATTTTACTTTTAATTAGATTATCATGATTTACTCCTTCGGGAATATTTTCTAATTCAATAGATTTTGGTTGTCGGCTCTTGCTCCATCCAGACACTGTCTGGATGAAGTAAAGAGTGGGTAACAGTAGAGAAGCTGCAGAGATGTGTGTTAAACTACAACTCTGCTTCCTGGTCTGCACCCTGGGTGGTCAGGGTTTTAGAGGACTAATAAATGTGGCCAGATTCCTAGAAAGAAGAGCTGCACCATCCAAAGTGGCCAGGCGCGGATTCAGGCGGGGGCGCGGGAGGCCCTGGGTGGGTTGTTTTGTGTTTGGGCTCCAAGAGCGTCTGGTATCCGCCCTTGAGGGGGGGGGTACTGTTATGGTTCTTATTTGTTGTGACTCTGAGTTTTCAGTTTTCTGTTATCAGTTGTTTTGTTTTTATTTTCCATGATCTTCAAGCATTCTTTAGTTACTCTCTGTTGCCCCCTGGTGATTGTTTTCTTTTCCCTTGGATTCCCTCTTGCCAGTTCCACCCACAGCTGCTCCCCATTCAGCTCGTTAGTCCATCCTTTTGTTTGGCTGTCCTTAAATACTCCACCTCTGCAGTCTCTCAGTGCTGGTTCCTTCTTGTTGCTGTGTTGTCTACTCTGCTCGTCTCTCCCTGGCTCCTCAGACTCGTCTTTACCCTGATGTCTCCATGATTTTGGTTTGTTTTATATTTTGAGTTGGATTTCTGCCTCTGCTGCTTTTTGGTCTACAATTAAACCTTTCAGAACACATCCCTGCTTCACTTGTCTCTGCATCTGGGTCCTCAAGCAACCTCACCACCCATTGTTGACAGGAAGAGTTGGGCTGCAGGGGCCGTTGCTTTTTTTTAAATGCCTGTGTTCAGCAATGAGTTGATCCCTTTCGCCACTACCTTCATCCCTTGGTTGCCTCTGCCTACATTGGCAACTTTATTTTCTCCACACACCCTGATGCAACACGACAATGCACTAAGTTGGTCAATGGAAAGATGGAGAGTAAAAGAGAAAGGTGGCAGGGAGAAAGACAGAATTAAAAAGAGGAAAGCTCAGTAAACAGTCGCTGCTAAATTTACAAAAATTGGCAGCTTTTTCAGTAAAAGGAGCTCGAGGTTAGAAACTTGGAAGGACATCTGTAAAAGTGGGAAATGCAAGATGTTGAACTTTGCCGGCAAACCACAATAAAGTTGGGAATTTGCACTCATGTTTAAATTAATCTGCATTGCGAAGCAACCTTAATGTGTACTCTATAAGAAGTATTTCAGAAAATTACACTGAATTTAAATCCTTTACGGAATAATGCCATGTAGTAGACTTAAGGCTATAATTGGTAATCCTGGCCAGAAACAATTTTGATTATATTGACTGAAGTGCTGCTTCGATCCTGGGAGTAGCCAATACCTTATTTCAGAAAAAAGAAATGAAAAGTAATCAGACATCTATGAGGGCTACAAGCTTCTAAAAACTCTGATCAATCACTGACATTAAAGGGATCATAGAATGCAATCTGAGTTTACATTGTCATAGATGAATAACGATAGTTCAGAGGGTGAAATGGACGTACAGAGAAGTTCAAACCCCATCGACACCTCCTTACTCTGCAAATCTTACAATTCTAAACTTCCACCATAAAATGGGCGAATCCAAACAAAGCCCTGAGTTAACGTCAATTTGGTGATGTTGCCTTATTTGGTTCTGGCCTGTACTTTTGTCACTCCCCGAAATTGACATACAGACCAGCCCACTGGTTCACTGGCCCAAGAACATGAGTAGAGGTAGATGTAAGACAACAGTTTAGCTGTTTAGCCTACAGTTGGGTTTACTACTACAAGAATTACAAAGCAGGCAGTTTCTCTATTCAAAATTAGCCAGAACCATGCACCTAAATGCACTGTGCCAGGCTGCATGGAGAAAGGGGGAAATTGTCATGGTCTTCCCAACGATCTGAAGACTCGACAGGCATGGACTGATTTTGTCTATCAGAAGATCCCTTTAAAGTTTGATGCGCAGCTGTTCATTTGCTCTAAGCATTTTACCAAAGACAGCTTTTAAAATATACCGCAAGCTGTAAGTATAAATCTGTCGCTAATGGCCGCCATTGTCCAGGCTACCATCACGGGGTCGCCGGGGTTCCCGGACCAGCCCTGGAGCTGACGGCTCGGTTCTGCTGCACTGTAGTCGACCAAAATCCCAGACGATTTTGAAATTCCCCCCCGGACATTTTTTCAGGTATGAAAAGTAGGACATGTCCAGGGAAAATGAGGACATCTGGTCACCCTACCATATAAACAATTTGATGTTTCATTAAGTGAGTGCTTGTTGCTATGATGCATCTTTGCTCAGCAGCTTCACTTGTTAAACCAACCAATCAGCGTACAGCTTATCTAAATATTCGTGAGCATACCATAAAAGGAAGAAAACGTGTCATTTCATTGTAGAGCTTATAACAAGGCTTGCATTAGGGCTATATATATATATATATATATATATATATATATATATATATATATATATATATATATATATATATATATATATATATATATATGATATGATATGATATGGCTCATGCTACATAGTCTGCTGTAGCAGGTAGATGGTGGTATGCTCTTAAAAGTTTATTTACAGGTGAATGAGACGTTAGGTGACTGACTTTTTAGCTTCCTTTTTGGACTTTGGTCCAAAAACAATAACCTCTGTTTTATCTGGATTCAGAAGCAGAAAGTTAAGTCATTCAGATTTGTGTCTTCAAGACATGCGGGTAATCTATGTAATGTGTTAGTTTAATCAGGATTTATAGACAAATACAGCAGAGTATGTTAACCAGTGTTGTTTTTGACAGCCATCTTAGATTAAGTCTTAGCTTTCATCTTTAGGATGACAACTATGATGTTTTAGTCACATTTTAGCCAGTGTTGGCCACGTTACTTTGAAAAAGTTATTAATTATAGTTACTAGTTACTTCTCCCAAAAAGTAACTGAGTTACTAACTGAATTACTCCATAATAAAAGTAACCACTTGCTAGTAAAAGCGTTTCCTGTCGCTTGCGCGGTGAATCGTGCCGCCAGTGCTGTGTGGAGGAAATGCGCATGCTCGCTAAAGGCGCGTAACAGCCGCCCTGTGTTCGTGCCGCAGGGGCACTACGGAGAGCGTGAACGATCAAATGTTAGCCTATATGGAGAAAGGGAGAAATCTGGATGGATGGAAGGATATATGGATCCTTCTCACCATGAAACACACGGTGGGGGCAGGGTGCTGAGGGTTACGAGGGCGAGAAATGCAAAAGTAGCTCAATAGTTACTTTTACTAGTAACTACTTACTTTTATTGTGGAGTAACACAGTTAGTAACTCAGTAACTATAACTAATTACTTTTTCAAAGTAACCTGCCCAACACTGTGCATCACAAACAGGTCAGTCAAACTTCATTATTCCAAAAAAAGCAAAGAACAAAAACATTTTTCTTTTTTCTTTGGCAATTTTGGCTTTATTTCTGAGAATTTACCCCTAGTTACCACTTCTCAAGTGTCAAAGTAGATTTAAATTCATAGGGGTCTGATACTAAAACATTACAGAGAGAACCTACATAATTGCCTTGTAATGCCATGGGAATCCAGACCTATATTGAATGAAAATGCTAACTATAATCTAGAAATGTTCAAACAGAGAAAATGTTTTAAGGAAAATACAAGGGCACATTGCCATCATATCTGAATAAATAGAAACAACAACAATGAGAGATAAATATTCCAAGATCTATGTACTTTTTAAACAGTATGCAATTAACCATTTGCTTTGGATTTAATTTAGGTTAATTTTGGTAGAAATTAAAGGTTTTTCATCGCCTTTTGTGAGCTGAAAGAAATAAAATCTTGATAGTTACACTGCAAAAAATGTAAATCTAAATAAGTAATTTTTTCTTAAAATAAGTGCATTTTATCCTGATTTGAGGAGATAAATGAGACACTTTGCCAATGGAACAAGACAATTTACATATGAAATAAGAAAAATCAACTGCATTGTCCTATTTCAAGTGCATATTATCTAATTATCTTATTTTAAGTGTAAAAATACTCATTCCATTGGCAAACTATCTTATTTACCTGCTCAAATTAATGGTAAATATGCTTGATTTAAGACATTTTTACTTAATTTCAGATTGTTTTTGCAGTGTAGACAAAGAGGTTTTTTCACCCTTGGCAGAGGATGATCAGCCACATGTATTTTACTAAGTACCGAAACCAACCTCATGCTCTGGGCACGGACTGAACTTCAAGACCAGGTTATTGACTCGCACATAAATAATCATCCTCCGCCAGATTAACGTGGTCACTAACCTGTGTTCTCTTCAGACAGCGAGTGAATCCCACTGTCTGAACGCCTGATAGACACCTGATAGACTTTAAAACCACACTGTAGTTAATGCATGAACCTTGCTTAATTTTGTTGTGGACAGATTTTTTTGCCAATTTGTTTTTTATCGTTTCGCTCGTCCTCTACACCTTACCTTGAGACTGGGGATTATGGAAGTAAATATGTGCCATCAGAATTTGAATAAAAAATACCTTTGAAATTTGAATGTTGTATATTAGTGCTTACTTTTTCAGTATTAAAATAAATTCAGAATATATTTTTAACCTAAAAAAAATTCAATGTCATTATTTGTACATTAAAAAAAAATTCAGTGTAATTTTTTTTACATGGTTGCAATTTTCAGTTATTAAAAAAATTCACATTCCTATTTCAAAGTGATAAAATTTTCAATATCATATTTTTTCACAGTTTAAATTTTCATTGTTAAAAAATTCAGCATATAAAAAATTCAACTTTTCAAAATTCAAATGCAATATTTTCGTTGTCCTCCAATTCAACTTGCTCAAATTCACTGTCTCAAATTCAGCGTCTAAAAATTCGCTATAAAAATGGCCAAGGTTACTTCAGGTCACAGACATTAGCAATGGATGTCCGATTCCAACATCCACCTAATCACGTGACACAACCGTCATATTGAAGAAGTACCAGTATCACCCAGGCTGGCGACCATGGAGGCGAACTCAAACCCAACGGTGAGTTTAATGCTTTCATATTTCTGTAGTATATTTTATTTTGCGCATGAAGTTTGATACATTATCTTTAAGCCCGATTTAAAACACTGGTTTGGGCCGTTGTTAATCTTACACCGTGTAGTGCCGTCATATTACTTCTGGATGCTACCCACTCAGGACACTTGGAATACATTGGACGAGCAGTATGGAGGAATATTGAAACGTTTTTTGTGGACTTTTATGGACCTTTCTGCCTCGGGCGCTGGGCACCTCCATTATTTGAATGTCAGCAGACGGCAAGAAGCCTCCCAGATCTCCAGATGCATTTGAGATATCAAAAAAGTACTCCAGAGTGTTGTTCAGCATGGGAGTGAGTAAAAAATGAAGGCTAATCATGTTTTGGGTGTACTATTCCTTTAACATCTGCTTTTGTGATTTGATTATTCTTTAGATCCTTGGCTCTTTGTATGGCCTGCATTAGTTGCAGCTTCAACAGCTGCCACCAGAGTCTGGGTTTATTTGAGTTCTCTCTTCTCCTTCTCCCTTTCATTCTTAATGCTGGTGAGATGGTGAAGCATCAATTATCTGCGGAACACAGAATCTCTAAACAGTTCTCTAAGAGACGAATCATTACCTGGATCATGTCCAGTGTGCCTGATTAATAGCTATATCAAAAAGCTGTTCAGGGTTTACTTCAGGGCCGCACTGAAATTTAAGTACAATTGCTTGGTTAGACAAAGCAA
The DNA here is from genome assembly GCF_016077235.1 of Cyprinodon tularosa. Lineage (NCBI taxonomy): Eukaryota > Metazoa > Chordata > Actinopteri > Cyprinodontiformes > Cyprinodontidae > Cyprinodon > Cyprinodon tularosa. The sequence continues at coordinate 15,927 of NW_024039631.1, forward strand.
TGAGTGGTAATTTTTCAAACAAAATAATATTACTGTTAACCTGGCATCACCCGGGTGGCTGACAGTCTCAACTGCTATTTCTATTTCAGTTCGTGTTATTCTTGTGACACATCCACCTAGAATCACTCTAAAATCACCCAAAGCCGAAGTCAAGCCTTTAGTTAAATTGTCCAGCTTTTCCCAATGATGTGATATACCCTGCCAACGAACAGCCAATTCAGGCAATTCCTTTCTCTCACTCATGCTGCTTTCTTACCCTTAAGATCTTGTTCTTTAGGAATAAATGTACTTTTTTGTCATTTATTCCTACTTTCTCTCTTCTTGCAGCAAACTCTTGACCTTTCTCAAACAGACACTGTTCTAAAGAGATCTCATCTCTAAATTCGGTACTTTCTCTCAAATTAGGCTATCCAACCTCTGCCTGATTTCTGTTGATTTTCTTTCCCTCTTTCCCTACTGGTTTACATCCTGCACAGTCTTTACTAGGCATTTTATCTGATTTGCTAAAGGCTTCCAACCCCATGAACCCCATGAATTTCTCATTCTGTGTCTATCTCCATTAGACCCCTCCATATCTCTATGAAAACAAAACCACAAAATCATGTACAAAATACAAGATAATACTGTGTAATCTCTCCCACTCACTGTCCAGTTGCTCACTTCACATTAAAAACACCAAACATGAGGTCTGCTTCCTCTTAGAGCTCTTCCTTTCCTTTCCTGTGGGGTCAGGTTCCCCAAAATCAAAGTATTTCCAAGCTTAACTTCCAAGGGTTCTCGCGAAAACCTCACAAATAATCTAAAGAGTTCTTTGAGATGGCCTCAACTTCTATGATGTATTATATTCTAGAATTTCCTTCTTTCATCTGAGGAACATTGCAAAAATTAGAAATATCCTGTCCAGGGGTGATGCTGAGAAACTAGTCCATGCATTTGTTACTTCAAGGCTGGACTATTGTAATTCTTTACTATCAGGAAGTCCACAAACTGTAGTTAAAAGCCTTCAGCTGATCCAAAATGCTGCAGCCAGAGTTCTGATGAAAATTAAAAAGAGAGATCATATCTCTCCTATCCTGGCTGCTCTTCAAGGGCTTCCTGTTAAATCCAGAATAGAATTTAAAATCCTCCTTCTCACATATAAAGCCTTAAATGGCCAAGCTCCATCTTATATCAGAGATCTAATTGTTCCTTATGTTCCTAACAGGGCACTTCGCTCTCAATCTGCAGGTTTACTGGTGGTTCCTAGAATTTCTAAAAGTAGAATGGGAGGCAGATCTTTTAGTTATCAGGCTCCTCTCCTGTGGAACCAACTACCAGTTTTAGTCCGTGAGGCAGACACCCTGTCTACTTTTAAGACTAGGCTTAAAACTTTCCTTTTTGAAAAAGCTTAGAGTGGATCAGGTTATCTTGATCTATCTCTATAGTTATGCTGCTATATGCTTAGACATCTGGAGGACATAGGGACCCCCATTTCATCATTCTGCTTCATTCTGTCTCTATTCTCCCACTCTGCAGAATCTGCTAATTCAATCTCTAACGTTATGCTCTCTCTACGTTTTCCCATAGTAGCTTTGCCTCATCTGTTTGGCTGTGACTCCATCCTGGAGAGAAATATCATCTGTGCTGCTGCCATCAACACTTTTGTTTATAGATGTTGGAGCTTGGCCTGTTTTTCAGTGTAGTCCTGTGTCTCTTACTTTGATTAACTAGATGTGCTCTCTTCATCCTCTGACATTAGAGCTGGCTCAGAGCTCGTCTGCCTGGCTGTGTGTTTCCTGGACAGAGCCGTCTTTTACAGCTGCATTTTGTATCTCTGCTTCTGTCTCCTTGAACCCCAGTCGGCCTCAGCAGATGGCCGCTCATACTCAGCCTGGTTCTGCTGGAGGTTTCTTCCTTTTAAAAGGGAGTTTTTCCTCTCCACTGTCGCTACAAGCATGCTTAGTGTGAGGCATTGCATTTGAGTCAATGAGTCAATGCAATCAACTGGTTTTCCTTTGATAGAAAACTTTTAATCAATCTGACTGTATGATCTGGTTGAACTGAAAAGTGCCTTGAGATGACATGTGTTGTGAATTGGCGCTATATAAATAAACTGAATTGAATTGCCTTATTAGCTGAACAGCTGACGTTAAGGCAAATTTTATTCCTCTCAAAACATTTACATTAATAATTTTCCATGAAACCATTTATTAATCAAATCATTATTGTTAATTCTGTTTCCAACAATAAAACAGCATTGCATTTTGTAATTTGGCCGTATGACACTTCAAACATCAACTCTCTTTTATATAGAAAAATAAATGTATTTTTTTTGCTTTACCTATATATATATATATATATATAGTAACATCACACTTTTTCCTCTGAGGCAATTTCACTGCAATAGTTTAGTTCCAGCAGCATCCTGCAAATTTTCTGAACCACAGGTGTCTTTCTGAAATTTGAACATAGATCATTTTATAAATAACATTTTATTAGTCTGTGTGTGACTGCGTAATGGCAATCTTTAAAATCAGTTATTTGTTAGCTCTGCGCTGCCATAGCGCAAATCATGTCTGTCTCCACAAATGCGAAACCAACTCCTATATTAAAAATAGTCATTTCTAAGGAAGGGCAAACATTAAGATTGAGACTTTTAGATTATATATACTAGGCCTAGGCAAAAAAAATAATTTCATTTAATGAATTCTATTTCTTTGTTGCGGCCAATTAAACAAAAGATTTTTTTGTTTAAGGCCACAATTTTGGCTCCCCAAAGCTTCCCTATCTGGAATAACACTCCCATGGTGCGGTTCGGTAAGCGACATCATGGCTACCCGTGAGAGTGGGAAGTAAGTCCTGAAAAAAGGAATAAAATCATCCATTGTTTTGAACCGGCTTGGGTTTGCTACAGCAGACCTGGAGCAAGAAACACCATGCTGCAACATTTCCCTAAAGGCAGTCACAGTTAAAGGTGGCTGCACCACAAACCTTTTTCAGCATCTTAAACAGAGGCATCCATTGGAATATGAAGTCTCTCCGGGATGAACAATGCCAAAAAAAACAACAAACCTCAGCGAGGACACAGCCAACCATAGCCAAAACCTTTGCGCAGCATATGAGAGGAAAGGAGCATGGTGGAAAACAATCACTGAAGCGGTCACTTTGCACATAGCTAAAGATATAGTGCCCATATATACTGTGGAGAAAACGCAATTTATTGATTAAAATCTTGCATCAAACATTCACCGGAAATGTTTGTGGAAGATAGGGTAATTAGCAAGACAGTTAGCATTAGCTATACGGATGGGACTTGTCTATATCTATACTGAGTTTAAGAGTTTAACCAGCGTTATTTTTAAGTGTGCTGCTGTTTTTAATGTTAATATGCGCAATGGAGCGCCGACGATCGGATGGATGTTAATAAGTTGGGGGTAAAATTGATTTGAATAAAAAATAAAAAACCTGAGATTTTTTAGCCCATATTGCCCAGCCCTAATATATACCATTTATGTCACTAAATCCCTGTAATTATTATACACTGTACCTTTAAGGACCATTGTTGTAATGTGCGAAATTTTAAACATCTTAAAGAAAAGAATATTTTTGCTTGATATTGGACCGAACTATGGTCATTATTGCTACTGTTTGCCTCATGTGTGGGTGACAAAGATGAAAAAAGATGACACAAATTACCTAAATCCTAATGAGCAACGTTAAAAGGAGCTGAAACATTTCCATTTGGAAAAACATCATCCTTCAAACCAGAGAAAACAGGAGCAGTTCACTCATGAGAGTAGCAGAAGTGTCATTGACAGTTACGGGAATTGCTTGACTGCCTCAAAAGGTTGCACAACAATATTTAGTTAAGGTTACCAGAATTTTTTTCCAGGCCTATCTCTGCACCTTCACTGGTCATCTTGTTTTTTGAAGAATGGCCAGACATCCAAGACCTGCCAAACACCTTTTTGTTCAAACACTATCATCCATGCCTTTTATGCTTGGCATATATATATTTTTTACCTATAAAGTTTCCAAATTCACTAGAATATATTTTTCTAAACAGGTTTATTTTCTCACTAATAGTAACTTTATCCTGGCTTTCATCTTTTGTCCTGTTTTTTCCACCTGTCTTAATTCATGCTTATTCTCTGCTACATGAATCTCTGCCAACCCCTCTGAATAAGGTGATGACTGCGGGGTCTGGATGAGTCACAAAGACCTCACACCAAAGCCAGGGCTTTGTGAAAGAACTGTACCCTCCATATAACCCAGGATGAGGCAGTACCAATCCTACAGCTGAACAGTAGGAGCAAAATGAGCAGCATTGAACTCTGAGATAAAATACTTGCCAGTTCATTTTGATCTCGCAAATCCTTTGACTTTCAAGTGTGATTACCTTGTTGTGACACATAATTCTGCTCCTGAGGAGGTGATGACTTTAATTAGGCTTCAAAGGTAACAGTATCATGTTGGTACAAGACCCACGCCCACTCACAAAGCAAACACTATGCTTAGATGTTTCCCATGAGGCAGCAATGCTTTTGAGTAAAGGTTGCCAGAGTAAAATCTGCTCACAATATGAAGCTCTAATGACTAGATACATTCATCTGTACTGATGGATAGTGAAGGAAAAAACACTGCCCTTTGTGTTTCCTGGCCAAGTTTTCAGATTTTCTAATTCTTAGCATCATTAAATTTACCCACATTTGTCTATAGTGACCTTTATGACCCAACAATAACCAGGACATGAGAACTACCTAAAAATTCTTAAAGTTACTTTTTAAAAACATAAAAAAATAAATAAAACTTATGCGAAACAAAAATATTATATAATATAATCTATAATATAATATAAAATATCTTAATAATAATCTTTTATTATTTGATATCACAGATGGGCCTTAGGACAACAGTGTCATGATTTTCGTCCTAATTACTGGCTTAGTTAAAGACTCCATTCACCTGTTTCTCATCACTGCTTATCTGATCCACCTGCTCTTGCCTCCATTTAAGGCGCTTGCATCCAGATCTCAGGGTCAGATTATCTTGTTCTCTGTAGCCAGCGGCGAGTGTCTTTAGAGTTCCTTGATGTTTCGGATTTCCTGATTCTGACCTGTTCTTTGTGTCAACCACTGAGCCTGCCTGTTCCCATCTGATCTCAGTGGTGAGAAGGTTTTTAGGGTACCTGAGAGTCTCTGATTACCTGATCATGACCTGTTTTGCCTCTCAACCACTGAGCCTGTCTGTTCCTGTTCTGATCTGTTTGCCTGACCTGGCTTAAGACTCCTAGACCTCTGAGTCTGCCTGTTCCCTTCTGAATGTATGCTTGAACTGTCTTTGAACTAGGTTTGCCTAACCTTGGGACAGACAGAGCATTCAAGGCAAGGAACTCTTCGTGAATTTTTAAAACCATCAATACCTTTAAGCACTGATTTTATTAGTTTTTGTTTTTTGTTTCTTTTTTTATTAATCAGCAAAATTATGTTTTTTAGTGTTGGATCATTATTTATACGGCTGTGTAATTTGTTATTGTGGCATCACAATAAAAGATGATGATGCCATTGTCTTTTGCCGAATAAATACTATTCTAGTAACACATTAGAAAAGCATGTCTAAAAACATCTCCATATTTGGTTATGCTCCTAACATTTGGGTGTTTCATTGGGGTTTTATGTGAGAGAACAAAACAATAATCAGAATGGAACTATGATTTTTGAAAATCTATTATAACGAACAATCAGGAAAATGTCAAATAAAAATACTATGCTAAATAATTTTTACTGCAGTTACAGCTGATTGTTTTCAAGGTATATTTTCATTAGCTTGCATATTAATAGGTGTATTAAAGGGGCTGTACCTCATTATGGATCGTTTAAACCATGAGCAATTAGAATTGATTAGTTTGAACTGTAAGCCCCGCCCCTAACCTTCTCCCATTGAGAAACTTTCCTCCCACTCAGTGTGTAGGTGATAAAGCGCACACATCTCATAGTAAAATTAATAAAAAGATGCCTGTCTAAGAGGACTATAACCAGTTTCGATTCCAGATGCAATCAGAGGCGATCCCACAAAGCTCTCAACCTCGAGTAGGCAGGTCCTAGATTTAGACAAGCTTTGTTCTATCTTTGGGCATTCTTGCATTTCAACTCTTTCTTTTCTCTCTGTTTGGCCTTTTTAGACTGTTTTGCTAGAAGTATATGCACTAACATTCAGAGGAGGTATTGCAGCCTTCCCTTGATAAGCTGCCATGCTACTCTGATTACAAGACGTGCTGTGAACATGCTTGAAGGAAACACCACATGTTGGGAGACACTCTTAGGCTGTGTTTGATTATAGCTCATCTGCTTCAACCAGACTGGCCATTCTCCTCTACCTCTGGCATCAACAAGGCATTTATGAACACAGAACTGCCACTCACTGGATATTTTCTCTTTTTTCTGACCATTTTTGGTGAACCCTAGAGGTGGTTGTGTATAACAATCCCAGTGAACCAACAGTCTCTGAAACAGACCAGCCCATCTGGCACCAATAACCCTGCCACATTTAAAGTCATTAAATTGCCTTTCTTCTCCATTCTGGTGCTGTTGGAATTGTAGCAGATTGTCTTGACCATGTCTATGTGCCTAGATGCAATGAACTGCTGCCAAGTGATTAGTTGATTACAATTTTGCATCAAGAAACCGTTGGACAGGTGTACCTGATAAAGTGATTGGTGTGTGTGTAGATAAATAGTAAAAGTACGCATGTGCAGCAAGAGGAAACAAGCAGGTGACAAAGACCTACATGGAGGGCAACTAATAATTAAGATGATCCCCCTGGAACTTGAAGTTGCGGGAAGGTGATACACAATGCCTTTAATACAGGACAGGTAGTAAACCCAGTCAACGGACAGATGAATGCAAGGTTGCAAAGAGTAATAATACAGCAAAGCAAATGCTTGACTGAAAATCAAAAGTCATCATTGATTCCAGATGTGGAGGCATACAAATTCCCATTAGATACATCATCCTTGTTATTAAAATAAAAACAAAAGTTCAATACAAGAGTATTCACATAGTAACCATTTTTACAGTGAAAGAGCCCTGGGAGCTGAAGATAGAGCACAGTTACTTGCTGCATCTAATTCTACCCTTCATAATATTTGTCTCCACAATGTCCTCTCTGGGAAAAGGCACTGCGGATATTTGTTACACCTCACACTCACAATAATGGGCCTCAGCGCATGGAACTGATGTTCTACACATGCAAACCTCTCTTCTGGCCTCCAGAGTCCTGTCTCAAGATGGGAAAGGGGCTCCCATGTGTCCTCCCACTCGACTAATTGAGGGCTGGTTAAGGCAAGTTGCTATGGTGGAGACTCTCACTTGGGGGATGCTACTTTTAGTGTCCGTCTTTTGGGAATACTGCAGCAGTTAGGAACATTTATATTTATAATATCAGCAGAGAAGGTGGCAAAACTTTCCCGAAGGAAGTATAGTTTTTTTATTTGTAAAAAAAAAAATCTAATTTTACCCTCAGATCCTCACGTCAAGATTCCCTGATAGCAATTGCTCATTCCAGTAATAAGACCCACCTGTCCCTTCCTAAGGCATTTAATCCTCCAAGTATTCAGTCTTTCAGTTTTCAGCTACCTTCTCATGGTTCTATTGTTTCTCTGTACTTCTAGCTGTTCTTTCATTTACCTATAGGTTTTTGTCTGTGCCTACTTCTGGCCTTTAATTAACTTCCATTTTCCACGCAAATCTGCCTCCCTCCTGCTTGTGTTTAGGGCAGAGGTCTTCAACAGGTGGTCCTCGACCCCTAGGGGCTCCAAAGAGGTACTGCATGGGGGTCGCAAAAGTTTTGGTTGATTAAACTTTTTTCTTAAATTCCCCCCTACAATGTTTTCCACTAATTGAAATGTATTTTCATTCAGCGATACACAGGAGCTCTTTGGGCACCATTTCATTCACAACACCTGTCCCATCAACAAGGAATCAGAAATACTTTAATAATCCCAGGGCGAAATTACTTTTGTTACAATAATCCATATGTAATAGAGTCACTATAGGACCAGTTTTATATAACACAATTTCATACAATATATATAATTAGGGGGTTCCCGCTCCATCTTGCCATAAGTTTGGGGGTCCTTGGCCTGGAAAACGTTGAAAACCCTTGTTTAGGTCATCTGCCTTAAAAATGATTTGACTGATTTTATTTCTTCTTAGTAAAAGAAAATGCTTCTAAATTGAAAAGAAAATGTTTCAAATCATCTGCTGGTGTATCAACACAGCTGAGTAGAAAAGGGTTTAAACGGAGAGTATATTTGCCATTTAATGATCACGGGAATACATGTTAAATCAAGTGCAACTAACAGTTTGTTGTTTTACAAGAGGATGATTATAAAACCATGAAAAGTTAATGGATTTTAAAAACAAGACCTGAATGCATGAAATGTGAGGTTTTTTTTTTTCATTCCTACTTGGTCCACACACTCACCTCCATGTGTTATTTTCGGTTCTATAAAAGCAATTTGCACTTCTTTGATGCTTTGTACCCTTTTACAAGCCGCTATCAAGGATGTGACATTCTCCAGAAATGTTGGCAACATTTCCTGCCAGATGTCAGAGTGGGTACATTTTGTTAAAAATGGTTGGTTTGCTAACGCAGCTTAATGCCATCCTGCAGTATCTACATCGGAAAATAGTCAGTCTTGATGGTTTTTGTTTATCACTGCCCAATTAAAACACTAAGTTGTATCGATCTATTTGAAGATTTAAAATAAGAAGCTGAGTCTCCCGACCTTTGAACTTTGTGCAATGCTTCTGTACCAAGGGGCAACAAACCAGCTGCTTAGCATCGGAAAAATGCTGCCACCATGAGACACTGATCATCAGTAAAATGTTTAAAAACCCTTATCCTGAGTCTATCAACCACTGACTCCTTTAACAAAAAAAACAAAAAAAACGTGGAACTCATTTTGTTTGACCATTTGGTAACCTTATTTAAGTATATGTTGCATATATTTGCCTTTCATTTTGTTTTCACAACCCAGACGTTTCAACGTTGAAGGACAAAAATAGATATTTCTACCCTATCATTAATGAGTACTCACAACAACAAAAATTTCCATTAAAACCTTTATTTTTGGCCATGTGGGTAGCTTTGGTTTTCAGTCAACTGCAAGATGTTGATTACCGCCCTGGGGGCTCCTTCCTTCTTATCCCTTTTAGCCCTAGGTAAATAAGCAATTAGGTAAAAATGTATTTGCATAGCAAATTTTAACAGCAATGTAGTTCAACGTGCTATACATCAGTGTTGTAGTACTCGAGATCGGTCTTGAAAAATGGTCTTGAGACCATTTTTTGATGGTCTCGGTCTCGTCTCGGACTTGACCGCATATGGTCTCGGTCTTGTCACGGTATCGGGTTCTGAGGACTCGGCATTTTATTTCAAGACCGGTCAAGACCACAACTGTGGAAATAACGCTAATCATCGGAATAGTATCAGTTTCTTTAAGATCCTTCTTTTTATTGGATGCTTGGATTCAAATCCAAGCAATAACCTGTCTCATGTATTTTTTATTTTTATTTTTACCGCTGTCCCGCCCACCCCCTTTGACCTGCGCGCAGGCTGCAGCACTTCGATTGAAAGTCACAAGTGGTTGTCTGAGAACGGGATAAGATGTTGGCCAAATCATTGGTTATAAAATTCGGCTATTTAAATCACAAAGAATATATTTGTAAAGCAACATTGAGAAAAAAGTATACAGCGCAATGTAAGTTCTGCAGTGCTTCACTATCAGAGACGGTAGGGACTACGTCCAACTTTTATCGACACCTTGAAAGAAAGCACGAAGAAAGGTAAGCTACGTGTAAAAGTGATGTTAGGAAAGCTAGCTAGCTCCTCGGTATCAAAATTCTTTTATTCTATTATGAAACTGCTTCCAGTTGTGTAATTTTATTTTTTAAACACATGCAGTTGGGCCTCTAAATGTAAGATTTCTTTATTATGTATATTATGTATAAGTTGCTACATTCATTCAACAGCAAAGTTAAAGATGCAGTATGTAACTTTGATAAAACAAAATATTTTTATAAAAGTTATATAGATAATTTTTTTTTTTTTTTACATATTTAAGTCATTATTTTGTGACAGTATGTTATGAGACCGACAAGCTGTGAAAATATTGAGCACTTCTGCCTTTTCTCCATGTTCCCAGTGCTAACTAGAGAAATACACCGCTTAGTCAAAAACAAACCATTTGATTCAGCAACAGGGTCTTAGAACTGACAAAAGTCAGTCAGGCTTTTGTGCACATATTTCAGTGGGGTTTGTATTTCTGCAGATATCAGTAGTAGCTCAGGGAGGAAGTGAAGGAGATCAATCTATTTTTTTTCAACAAATTATCTGTCTCATAACATATTTTCACAACTTGGTGACAGATATGGATTTATTTAAGAAAAGTTATATAATATAGCTTTAATCTGTATATGAGAGAGAAACAAAAGAAATGATTGGCATTTTTTCAGTTTTACACATTTGCACATTGTAAAAACAACATAAATGTATGTACTGTTCATTAAAGGCAGAGAAAATACTATTTTGATCGACTTTGATTAATTGTTTGAAATTCTGTGATTACTACACAGAAGTACTAAATAAAGATGTTTATGTTTATTCCAGTTCTGTGTGTTAAATATCTAGGTGTTTTTTATGTGAATATGGGTCTTTTAGATCAATTTTAGTGATTTTGATCATGTTTTACATTTTATTGTCACATACTGGCGCTGGTCTTGGTCTTGACTTGGTCTCGGACCCTAAAAGTCTTGGTCTTATCTCGGTCTCGATACACTCTGGTCTTGGTCTTGTCTTGGTCTCGGGTTAGGTGGTCTTGACCACAACACTGCTATACATCATAAAAGACATCTGAACAAATGTGCAGTACAATTATTAAAGTCACTAAAAACATCAATCAAGTATACAGCATATAATAAAAACATCAGAATCATCACAAACCATCAACTAAATTGCATGAAATCATATATAACATATTTTGTTTAGAGTAGCTTTTTTCACCTGGATATGTGTGCAGACTGCTAATCAAAGGCAGCTCTAAACAGGTTGGTCTTCAGCCTTGATTTAAAGGAATTAACGGTTTTGGCAGTTTTGCACTTTTCTACAAGTTTGTTCCAGATTAAAGGTGAATAAAAACTGAAAGCTTCTTCTCCATGTTTGCTTCTGGTGAAACAAAGTAGGCAGAAACCACATAACCTGATCTGGAATATAGTTTGGTGCTAATCCATTCAGAGATTTATGAACTAATACAAATATTCTAACGTCTATTTTCTCAGCGACAGGTAACCAGCCTAAGAACTTTAAAACCAAGGTGAAGTGCTCTTAGGGGTCGGTGATGTAAAACTTACTTCACCATGATGGTGACATGGTTTTCTAATACCCCAGCTGACAGTCTGAATCATAGAGTTGGATAAACACCCATGGAATTAATCTTGGAAAGAAATAGAATATAATTTCATTTTCTTTCAGCAGATTTGATCCTCTATAGAGTTTTCAAACTTCACATCAGTCCAGTCTGTGCCAGAAACCAATTATCCAATAACAACATTGTTTATGGTAATAAAATTTTTTAGTCCAAATTTGAGTCTCTAAGGTGCAATTATTTTGTACATATTTGAGTTTAAATACATGCAGAAACCCATGCCCCAAATCACTAAAGCTGTTAGAAGTCTGATTACACTGTTCATTTCTACTGTTATTCATGAGTCAACTTTCCACCAAGCATGTGTATCCCAAGCAACTTTTATTCCACAACCCTTTTTAGAGGTAATGCACTCTGTAAATGGGAAGCTGCATACAGACATTTAATTTGTTTTGCCTTTCCACTGTTCTGTGTTCCACCCAATCTGTAATTCTCACAGGGATCTCACGTGTACAGAGTGTTCCCGGCGAGTCTGTGATGCCTTCTAAAGAGATTAAAGAATATGATGTACTTTACATGCAGAGTGGGCAGCCGTCAGTCACAGCATCTTTGTCTGGAACCAAATCATATGAGTCAGTTAGAAGCTGTGAGGCTGAGCTCATCCGCTGCAGGGAGGATGAAGAAGGAGTAATAGAAAAAAGAATAGAAATTAAATGAGTGTGTGTTTGTGTGTGCTCCAGTTCTAATTCAATTATCTTTGTTCAAATTGAATTTGAAATAGGTCCGTCTAGCCTTTTTGCATGCACTTGGCAGGATCCAACACAAAGTCCGCTGTTTGGTCTCCCACCTTATTCTGAATGTCCTATATTAGTTGACTCATAGATATGTTTGTATATCAATGGATTTAATGATGCAGATTCCCATGGGAACCAAAACTAAACACATATCTCCCTTCAAATGTTATAAGAAGAACTAAAATGATCTTCATTTTACCTCAGTTTTGCAAATGAAAATACCTTAAGAGTTAATTGAAAGTTTAGGTTTTTATAAACCGGGAGACAAACCGAAGGAAACTCAAGTAATAAACAGTGGTGATGACGTGATTGAAACCATGATAATTTAATAAAAATCCAAGATGTTGTTTACGTTTTTGTTCAACTCCTTTTATTCTGATATTCCTAAATAAATTCTTGTAATTCTCTGTAGATATGACCTATTTAGATGAATATAGCAACACCTTTTGTGAGTTAATCTCACAAAAAATGAAACTATTCAGCTAGTCAAAGTAAAGGGAACATTGGAGAACAACCGGCGTCATGAAGATCGAGGAACATGACACACAGGTCAGGGATGTAGACTTGTTGAGAAGTTTTAAACTGTGTTAGATAATAGATGTGATCATCTAACAGAGGACTTGTAAAGCCATCATGCGAAAATTAGAAGATTTTAACACAACCACAAAGTTAAGTATGTCTGTCCATGGTTATGGAAAATTAATTAGAAGTTCTGTTTTCACTTTGCCACAAGTCATGTTTTGCACAACTAAAAACATTAGTAGGTGAACTAGTCAGACCAAAACTGAACATACATAGAGAAATAAGGCAGAACAAACCATCCCATAGTGGTGGTGGAGTCATGCTGTGGGATGCTTCTCCCCAGCAGGGACAAGGAACCTGAAAATAAATGGAGCTAAATACAGGGCAGTATAGGAATCAACTTTCCATTCCACTCCAATGCAAATTTTGAGATGTTTTTTTTTCTATCTTTTGGAAAAAACTTTTTTTTAATTAGACCCGTTTTAACTGATAGAAACGTTGTATAGTTAACACTTGATTGTACTGTAATAGACAGGAAGTAGAAGTAGCGAGCAAGTGATGACCATAGATCATTAATGGACTGAGGTTTTAATTCATGTGTTTGAACTTACTCTATCATGTCAGCTAATATTAGCAATGGTCATGGCAGAAAAGTTGAGCAAGAAGTGTAATTCCAATTCTCTCAGGACTTCAGCTGTGAAAACAGCCGATCATACATGTAAGGTAAATGTTTGCTACATCAGAACATATTTAACAATGGTGATTCCATCTCCCCTTTAGCAAATGAATTATTTTTTCAAAAACGTGACATTAATTGAATTTTGCTGTTTCTATCAAGCCTTTCTAATGCCTTACTTCAAAATGTGCAAAAAAAAACACGTCTTCTAAGAGGCTGCAATGTACTTGACAGGGGAGAGACTTTGAGTATTCACTTCCCGTCAGGATAATAAGCTTCAGTGAAAAGTCTACTTCAGCAACTTTGAAAAGAATGATTAAGTATTTCAATCTTGAGATGCTAAGCAGTGTATGAGCAACCATAAAAAATAAATAATTATGAGGTTCTGTAGATTTAGGGAAATGCAAGAAGTAGATAAGATGACAAGATTGATGCAGCTTTTAAGGAAAGGAAATTCATTCTTTGATTTTTTAAGGATTCCTATGATTTTACAAAGGTATATGAGTAGAAGCTGCATTCTGTAGCTTTTACGACCATCAAATGATAACAGGAGATGACACTGGTTTACAACCCAAAACTTAAATCAGAGTCTGAACAAATCATTCTTAACAAAATATTTTTTTTCTCAGGGTTCAAGCTGCTTAGCTCAAATTAAAGGAACAGTTTAGCAGCTACAATATAATATAATAATTTAACTTTATTAATCTCACATTGGAGAAATGTATCCCTGCATTTAACCCATCCCCTTGGGGAGCAGTGGACTGCCCAGGGAGCAGTGTGGGGTTAAGAGTCTTTGCTCAGACACTCAGAGTGGCAGTCTGTGGGAGTGGGGCTCAAACGTAGAACCTCAGGATTCAAAGCTCCATGCCCTAACCACTAGGCCCCCACATTAGATCTGTAACATGCTTTGACTTTAAAAAAAAAAAAAATCAATAACATTGTTTTTTGTTTTTTTACTGAGTTACACCCATGCTCATGTCAGTAAAATTCAGCCCACCCTGATCTCCACCCCTGTTGGACCTTGATATGTCTAGTTTGCAGCCAAACAAGAGAAACATTTGCCCTCCTTGAAAAATTATCTCACCACTCCTGTTCTCTTCTGGAAATGGCTGTTTCTTCCCAGGTTCCAGTGAAGGTTAACACCAAACACAGGTGGAACTCATCTCCATTCACCATAGAGCCCCTGATGAAAATGGGTGAAAAGCCTTGAAACTGTTTTTTAAAAGTTTGCCCCAAATTTCCATGTAACATATGTGTATCTACTCCTTTGAAACACATATAACCAGGGAATTTTTTTTAAAGTTCTCAATTTATCTTTTTAACTTATTCTAATAATTGTTGGCCTTCTGAACATAATGTGATACAGAGCCAAATTTATGTTAGCCTTTTCCGCCATGGTTGGATGAAGACTCCCGTTTGTCTTGCCAAATCACAAAGTGAACAGGATATCCACAAAGCTTCCTGATAAAGGTCTGCAGCAAATAGTCATCAAGTCTCCCTAACAACCATTCAATAATATCTAAACTGAAGGAAATCCAACATCATTCCTAAAGACCCCTTTTAGATTTTAGATACTCGCAAACGAAATGTTTTGTCTTCTTTTGACTATTTTGTTTAAATTAAATTTATGTTCACTGGGTTTTTTATGTTCTCTTTATTGAGACTATACTGGTATATTTTCGCATGTTGATATCCACTGAAAATGTAAATAGAAATCAAATTGGAAAAAAAATATGTATTTAAACTGGTTACACATGAGCCATGGAAGGAAAAACAACATTTGTGTCCTGCCACAACAAGTATAATAATGAGGAGTTTGCTAAACTAAACTTTACAATGCGACACTATAATGGCAATAACTTGTGCAATGCACAATATACAATTACTATTTAATAATCTGTTTCTTTATATTTGATACCCATTGAAATAATTTTATAGATAAATACCCATCTATATAAATACCCATGTACATACCCTGTGCAAT
Organism: Cyprinodon tularosa; assembly: GCF_016077235.1. NCBI lineage: Eukaryota > Metazoa > Chordata > Actinopteri > Cyprinodontiformes > Cyprinodontidae > Cyprinodon > Cyprinodon tularosa. The sequence continues at coordinate 31,307 of NW_024039631.1, forward strand.
AATCCTGTATAATAATCCTGCTTTAAAAAAAAAGACTTCAGCTGTTATATATACGCACAGACATATTATGTGTGTGTGTATTTATGACAGCTGAAGTCTTTTTTTTTACACAACACTAGATACACCATCAGTCACCTCCTCTACATGGATGACATCAAGCCGTACGCTGAGAATAAGCGAGACGTCAACTCACTGATCCAAACCACCCGGATCTACAGCACAGAGATCGGGATGTCATTCGGACTAGACAAGTGTGGTTGGATGGTAACTAAGAGAGGGAAGGTAGTCCACACATAGAGGGTCTCAGACCCAGAAGGAACAATAGCAAACATTTAGGACAGCTACAAGTACCTTGGAATCCCACAAGCAATGGCAATCTCAAAGAGGTGACAAGGAAAGTGGCTACGGCCAAATACCTCAAATGAGTGAGGCAGGTCCTAAGAAGCCAGCTCAATGGCAAGAATAAGTTTTGGACAATAAATACCTTCGCTCTACCAGTAATCAGAGACTCTTCAGTAATAATAAGCTGGTCAAAGGATGAGATAGAGGCCAAAGATGTTGAGACACGAGAGCTTCTAACCATGCATGGAGGATACCGCCCCAAATCCAGTACCCTGAGACTGTACGCCAGCCGTAAGGAAGGAGGCCGAGGACTAATGAGCTTAAGAGCCACTATCCAGGGGGAAACATCCAAGATCCATAAGTAATACATCAAGAACAAGGCCCCATCAGCCAATCTGCTTAGAGAATGTCTCAGACAATGGAGAACAGAAGATGAGGTGCTAGAGGCTGCTTCATGGGAGGATAAGTCCCTACATGAGATGTACCACCGAAACAAAACCAAAGTGGCCGATATCAGGAAATCCTGACAATTGCTAGACAAAGCCGGACTAAAGGGCAGTACAGAGGAACTCATCATGGCTGCACAGGGGCCATCGTGGACCAACGATAGGAGGCGAGGAACCGTGCTAGCGTGATATGGAAATGCTTGTAAGAGCCAAACTCGGCATAGTTAGCAGATCCAAGCTCGGTCCAAACCTGGCACGGATCGGTTTCAGAGGGCTAGTGGAAATGGGACATTTATCTTTATCTAGGTTTTTCATCTGCAAGATGACCTACTATTCCTTCTGATCCACAGTCACCCTAGTATCCCCATGTTCTTTGGGTTATTAAGGTTTTTGTTCTTGCGTGTAACAACTGATGAGGTGCAAGTTGCTATTCTCTATTTTCGTCATCATATTCATTTCTGTTGCAATCACTGTATAATAAATGGAATAGAAATTATATCTATTACCTATATGGTATGGTTGTATAATACAGATTATTATATAGCGACATGTATTATAGCAATGAATTGAGTGTGACAAGGTTTAAGAATAAATATGTGTATTTTTCTTCCTGCTCCTTTTTAAACCGATTTATTTACATTTATTTCTTATATCTTTTTATTTTTCTGTTTCAAAGTTAAATTGTTAAAAAATATTGTAAAAAAAATTATAATTTTGATTTCATACTGCGGATTTGAAGCAATCACCATTTGTACACTGCTCCATTTGAGGGATTGCTGCAAGTTCACTTGCTGTAATCAGGAAGGCTTCCCTGATTAGAAAATGTTAAACAATCTGCATCAAAAAAATTTCTTTACCGTGTGGATTTATAAATAGGTTCAAGTTGGAATATTTTATTTCAGTTGTAATATGTATACTTTTTTATTTATATCATTGTGTTGGATTCTTAACCAAATTTAAACTGAATCTCATCCCTTTTTCTTCTTCTTCTTGTTCTTCTACGATCTTACGTAACACTTCCAGGCCTCCACAGAAAAGCTTAAATATATCAAACCAAAGTTACACATTGGGTAACTCTGTAATTAACTACCCTTAAAAAGCCTTATGTTATACTAGATTTTATATAGGAGCCTTTCAAAGAAAAGAAGACTTAAAAACATGCCTTTTCTGTACATTTTAGATGAAAGGGATAATATATATATATATATATATATATATATATATATATATATATATATATATATATATATATATATATATATATATATATATATATATATAAATATAAAATTGTACTTTAACTACTCATCTGTGCATTACTTTGTGTCTATCACTTAAATTCCCATGAAAATACAAAGAAATGTGTAATTGTAATGCTTATGCAAAGCACAGCTACCAAACTGGGAACAGTAAAATATGTAAAAGATGTTATTTAACTAAACTAAAAAAGGTTTTTGCAAGAAGACCTCTTTACCTGTAGGAAATGAGTTGGAAGTGTTGGCAAAGGAAGGGACGGGCATTGTTGACACAAAATCAGCTCAGGTAAACATAGTGAGATATTTCAGGAAAAACACAGCGCTGTCTGAACCTACTGCAGACATGGCTGACGGTATATGAAGAACAGCAGTCACAAACACACACTCTGCAGAAGCAAAGTGGAGTCAACATTGTGAAAATTACCAGGTGGTGATAATTCCACTGGCGGACAAAAATAGTTTGCATCAAGCAGGATGTTGTCACAGAAAGCAGCTGTGGGGGGAAAACAAGTCATGGGCAGACGTCCTGCGGTGCCCTGTGTCGCCACCAGCCCAATAAAGTGACCGCAGTGTTTGACATGCTGCTCTAACAGGCTGTTGAAGTCTACACGCTTCAGCACGCAACAAGCCCTGGTTGTTTGTCAGAATAATTCACTATTTTGCAGGCATTAAAAGCAAGATCTCATTTTTTCAGTCTGTCTGCAGGGAGCCAACAGCTTCCATGGAACCGTCTATAAATGTCCCACATTGCAAGTAAAATCTCCCCCATGCATTTAGGCAGAGGCGTAGCCAGAACATTTTTATAAAGGTGGCCAGGCAATACCCAAAGTACTCTGAGGGGTGGCCGGAAAGAGGATAGGCACCAGAACCTCAGGGTTAATCTACACTGTTCCAACAGGAAAATTAGCAGATACAACTTCCATATTTTCTAAATAAATACAAACCATACTTTCCTACAGCCTTTGCTAACAAATAGAAGCATATATTTAAACATCCGTCTAGAAAAAGGTATAGGGCAATCGGTGGGGTCCGAATAAAGAAAAATCATCAACCAGTAAAGGTCCACATACATTTCTAATTATAATCTGTTACTTTAAACATAATTTAACACTGAAATAAAATGAGGTGGTTATGCATCCATGTTATACATTGAATTTTTAATGGAAAAAAAAATAGAACATTTGCTATTTTAAAATCTAAAGAGTTATTTAAGTAGAGAACAACAATCGTTCAGTTTAGTATATAGGCAATTTCCCAATTCAGATGTTTTATAAAACGCCTGAACTGACCTTTTATTATTTTTTTCTTTCTTTTTTCTGTCTTAATGAGAGCAGTGGGCTTTATGCTGCCCTGCAAGGCTTTAAAACCTGGGTTCGAATGGAGACTAAGCCATTCTCAAGCACATATCAAGGGGCTCATTTTGAGCCTGGATCCATATTTATTTTTGATTCTGTTCATGGTGGAGAATCCTGTTTCACAGCAGCAGGTTGAGCCCAACATCCTCTAAATGTGCAGGATCATCTTTGAGCACCATTTCACTTTACTTTCACCAGTTCACCGCAGTTCTTCCAGCAGTCCACTGCTCTCTTTTTCTCATCGTCTTCTCCTTCTTTCCCATTGCCCGGCTTGCAACAGGTTTGCCTGCCGTGTCTAAAAGTAGCAGCAGCAGCAACCCAGACTGACAGCAGTTCATTGGATAATTGGGATCACGTGCAGCCTGGTGCCGGTAGCTCGAGAGGGCTTTACTGTACAAACAGGAGAAGTGGCGCAAGTGAAGTTAGACACTGTCGTCAGACAACATGCGGTAATTTATAAATGTTTTAAATCAGGTTGGGTCCTGATTAGTCAGCATATGGGTCCAGATCCGGACGGCAGTCTGCTAATCTGTGACCTCTTATGCAGTGGATAAAATTCTTTCAGGTTTGAGTTCCGGGGCGAAAATACTTTCCATCGTCATTACTTACCTACTTTTATCAATAATCATTCTGCATAAAATTGATATTTACAATTACTAATATCTACATAAATTGATTACTTAATGAGTTTTTATTAAAATTGTTATTTACCTATGATTTCACTAAAGACTCGTGGATGACTTGCAGAGACACATCGCTTTCTCTTTACTCCATATAACACAAAATCTAGTTCTGAAAAGTGCATGAATTCTGTACTTATCATCTTTAATTTTAGTATATTGATGTGCATAATTAACCAGTGTTTTGTTGTCAAGTATTTGTTAATATATGAAAATCTTAAATGTTTTGAATGTTCCACTTGAGATTAGTACTCATGCAACCATCTGTATTAGAGGGAAAAAATGGTAGGGGAGGCCAGAGGGGTGGCCAATGATTGGCTAAGGGTGGCCATGGCCACCCCTGGCCCCCCATCTAGCTTCACAAACAGCAAGACATTTCTGGATCTTACATTAAAAATCTGGGAGGTGCCTAAGCTGCTAAAACTGTTCTGAGAGATGGAAAGAAGTTATGGAACAGCATAACGGTCCACTCATGTTCCATTTGATGATAGACTTGAGCCCTGGGCATTTCTGGGTCACTGCTGGACATCTGCAAGATTCTCATCGCATACATGGGTGACAAATTGTGCATAAAGGGGTGCATAACCTGAAAAACTCACTTAAAAATAATTAGGCTGAATAGCCTTGAACTTGTTCCAATAAAAAAGTTTTAGAACCTGCAGTGCATATGGAACAGCATTGTCAGAATAGCAAGGCCGCCCTTACTGACTCTGTCTGCTGCAGAACAACCTCGATAATTGCCACATGGGCATCAGAAGTGAACCAGGGAAGCAGTGGAAGAAGGAGGTCTGGCGAACACATGGATAAACCGGAGGTAGAGGTGTTTAGGCAGGTGGGGTTGGGGAGGGTGGTCCCCTGAAGCTTTATGAAATTGGACTGTCCATAAACTGAAGAAAAAATGTCAGGAAAGGGTAGATGGGGAAAGAAAAGGAGGATGGTTTAAGGTACTGGTGTCAAACTGGTTCCAGAAAGGGCCATGTGGCTGCTGGTTTTCTTTCCAACCAAGCCAGACGCACACCAGACTCCAGTCAATCATCAAATCATCATAATACTGAACTCACTTGATGGGATGACTGGAATCTGCTGTGCTACTGCTTGGTTGGAAGGAAAACTAGCAACCACACGGCCCTTTCTGGAACCAGTTTGACACCCCTGGTTTAACTGGATCAAAAAGAACATGACATGCTACCTGTGGCTAAAACACAGAACTGCAGTATTCCTCTGTTGGTTCTTGTACTTGGACCTGACAGGGTTTTTTTTTATTTTTTTTTACTTTTTTCAACTTATGCAGAGTGGCCACTTGTGTCTGAGTTGAGCAGTATACTATCCACTAAATCCATCTTGAATATAAGCTTGGATTGTTTGCTAGATTGGAATAATTTAATATGGATGTGTTTAAAGGTGTTGTAGGAATTTCACAATGTTTTTTTAAAGACCCACCCTCTCCAAGCGTGCAAGAGCGTGCCCCAGCCCATTTCTCCTCGTGCATGCTCTGTTTAAAAGTAGCTGTTCTCATACAAGCTTCCTGTCTGAACATCCGCCCTAACCCCTAAATCCCTCCATCACTATATAGAGCAGGGACTATATAGTGGACTTGGTGGTGAAATCAGTTAACTGACCGTTCGGACATATGATCACTACTTTTTGCTCCTTGTTGGTCACGTAACTCCTCCTCCACCGTGCGGTGCCTGCACCATCTTTGTTATCAGTTGCCGCTGTCAGGTAGCGACAGCCTATATCTGTCACTACCTGACAGCGGTGACGGGAAATCCCATAATGCCTTTCTTTTCTTCTCTTATACTTCGTAGACACTTTTTCTATTACGACCCTCGGCCATTTTCAAAGAAACGTGGTGAGAGAGGTCAGCTTCAATGACTGTCTGAAAAGGTAGCTCATCACAGATAAACACCTGAAAGTGAGCATGCACAGAAAAAGATAGCTAGTGCGACGAGCATGTAGGACGGCTTTACGTAAAGATATCACCAGAAGGATTGACAATCAGGAGGACCGCTTACTTAGATGATCCAGCCGGGAATAAAAGATTGTCCTCTATACCATTAACATCTACGCACAAACAGCGTGGGAACTTTCAACCCAAACTACATTAATTAAAGTAGGATATGCATCGGCACTAAACTGCTGAGGTGTCTGTCTGCTCATTAATCGATTGTTTAGTCATTAGGGGCCAAATAAAAAAGGCTTTTTAAAATATATATTTTTAGTAAAAACTTTCAAAATGCCTCTTTTAAGCATAAAACAATATTTCTTAGTTGAAATAAGATTTTATTTCAAGGATTTGAGAAGATTATGAGAATGTTTCAAATTTTAAAGATATTATGGAGCAAATATACATAAAAAAATAAATAAATAAATGATCCCCAGAATTTGATTTGATAGTAATTATGAACATTAATATACCAAACCAGCTTTTAAGGACCTTCTTGTTTTCCCCCCTTTGCTTTATTGAAATTACATATTGCAATAAAATACACTACAAACTCCTTATAATCACAAAACTACCACAGATAAAGTGTAATCATTTGAAGTTTAACTGTTTATTTTACTTTGCAGCAGGATTCAACAATGCAGGCAATACTTTTTTCTCCTACTAGCCCCCCGTTCCCAACAACTATCTAGCTCTGCCGCTGTACGGCAGCAGCAGTCGGATGCTTTTGGCAATGTTATACTGGGAAGCTATGGCTCCTACCATCCAAGCGATGGTTAATCTAACATGAACCACCTACCTGAGCCCATAAGGGACAAAGTTGTCCCTTTCATGGAACCTGACAGCTGGATCCTCTTTCCTCAGGATAAAGCACCCCAGCACGAAGCAAAAATAGCTTCAGGAATAGTTTGTAGAATCACCACAAATGTGAGGTGTTGACTTTACCTCCAAATGCCCCAGATCTCCGTCCTATGATCGATCTATTGGACATGCTGGAAGTCAAGTCCTTGAAAGCTCAGATTATAGACTATTATAATAGTGTGGCCACAAAGTTTAATATCTGTGTTCTGGACTGAAATGAGAGAAAAACCCAAATCAGTACATTCTTTATTCTTTTCCACCTGTCCTGTGGTTTTCTGCTTGATCTAAAGTTAGTCCTGTTGTTTGAGTCACAAAGAGAATCAGCATCTTTAACTTTATCACACAGGATTCGTGTGTCAGATACTTTCTGGATGATTCATTCTACAAAAAAAAAATAAAAAACTCACCTACCTTCCCAGAACACTGATCCATCAGAGTCTGACTTGCATCGACTTAAGTCCTAAAATGTTTTTAAACACCAGTTATCCCATAATGCACCAGGTGTTTAGGTGAGATCAGCATCTCTAAGCTTTTGGACAACAAAAACTTCGATAAATGTGGATTTTTCCACCAAAGTCATCTCTGTTTACATGGCTTTGATACTCAGGAGAACAATAGCGGTTGTTCAAAATCACCGGTGAGGCGTTAGAAAGCAAAACAAAAAGAAAAAGAAAACTAACATAATTTGGAGCTTTTAGCTCAAAGTCATCAGGAATACACAGAGATGCTCACCACACTGAGCTCCCAGCATGTATTTAACTTCTCAGAAGATGGTCTTCTTCACTCAAACATCCCGCTGGCAACACAGTTTGATTACTCATTGTGTTCACACAGTAATTACGTCCTTAAAATACAGTATCCACCTTTTAAACTGGAACCCAACCTGTTATTCTCTCTCCTCCTACAGCTAACATCCCCCTCTGAGGAGACGTTTTGAGATTTCTTTTTAAGCTGAGCCTTTACGCCAAACTATTGAAACACATCTTCTTTTATCATTTTAATTGCAGTAACCTGAACAAATTTATTGAACCTTTAGGTTTTATACTGTTACATCTTAAAAAGCTACAGAGGAAGAACTTGTATTGTATAAATTATTTACGAACAGAGTGAAATATTCTCTTCTTTATTCATAACCCCATTTGACTGTGTACTTTATAAAAACTTTATGCGGAAGGCCTTCACAAAATAGTGCTGCGGCTTATAGTAATAATATTTCGTATTGTTAGAATAATTATCATTGATGATGTGTGAGTTTATTACACCTTAATAATAGCTGCCTGTTGTGTTTCAGAACTGATGTTTTCCCCAGTAGTTTATCTAATTAGGCCAGTTCCTCGGTCTGTCTATATAGTTATTATCTTCATTCTGCATGTGGCAAATATTTGGGAATGGAATGAGAGCGGCGTCCTTCAGCTAAGAACATAGTGTAATATTTTGATAAGGCTGGAGCCATGGGTGTCTACTCATCTGCTAAAGTGTATGATGTAATGATGTGGCACATTCAAATTGTATAAAATGCTTATTTAACTGTTTAACGGGGTCACTTCCCGATAAGTGAGCCCTGTTGGTAAGCAGCTGCCTTCTGTAACTCTAAGCAACTTCTCTTTTCTGAGTAAGATTACAATTTCTATTAAAATCTGTTGTCATGTCTCCTGGTTATACGTATACGTTATGAAGTGTTATTTACAGAGTTTGTACCGAGTGATCTCTTTTCAGCAAAAAGAAAGCTTCAAGGTGTAGACACAGAACTTACCTTTAACAGTATGTTACCTTTATTTAACAGGTATGTCTCACTGAGATTACAAACCTAATGACAACATACCAATAATTACATATCAAAACTACAGATATAAAAACCAGTTAATATAAAATGTAGACAGTATGAGAAAAAAACAAATGTTTATTTAAAACAAAACTAAAATACCACTTAATATGCATGTATAAACTGATTAAATACATTAAAATTATCTATTTAATTCAACCTTAGATTTTACAAATAAAAAAGTAAAAAGAGCGACATGAAACTTTAATAAACTTGATCTCCAAGAGGAAAATCTAAAACAAACAAAAAAATCTTAAAAACACATAAACCTTGGAAATCCTTCTGTTGTTCAAAGAACATTAGTTAGGCAATACACAACAAAAGGTTTGTGGCACATTTAGAGCAGAGCTGAGCCAAGGAAAAATATCCCAAGCAGCCAGTAACTCTGGAGGAGCTGCAGAGTTCCAGATGGTGGAAACATCAAGTTTTGTCTTTGTGAAAAGGTGAGGGTGAGGCATAGTTAAAAGAGAGGAGTATGAAGCCATGTTTAAAGTCTGCCTCCATTCACTTAGGAAACACAGGAAGCATGTGGCTGAGCTAAAAGCAGAGCAATCATGGTAGGATACACACAGAGCTGATTAATGGTTAGGATGAATAATACAGAAGCAAGACCTGAGTTTGAACTATTTAACAAAAAGGAAGTGGATAATTGTTTGGAGGTAGATACTTGGTAATGTGATACCCACAAAGACTTGCAGCCGTTATTGCTTTTTCCATGAAGGCTGAATAAATGCAAATCACATTGTACAGATTTTCATTTGTAAAAATATTAAAAAGTCTATATATCGTTTACGCTTTACTTTGAAATTATGCACTGCTTTGTGTGTCTGTCCCATCAAGATGTAAAGGAATAACTGCATGGGTGTAGAATGAAAAACTGTAGAAAGTTCATTTTAAGGCACTGCAGATGGTGGAGCTGCAAGCCAATGTAAATTTGCAGTTTTCTATTCATTGGCCTCTTGTTTTGGTGTTGGGTGGACACGGCTCACTGATGTTGTTTTAGGAACCAGACAGTAAATAAAACATCCTGTTGTCTTTCTGCTAAGGCGGTGCTACTTTCTTTTTAATTCAGTCCTGCTTCCTATCAGATGGTTTTACAGAACTCTTTTTTGTTTTTATCCACATGTTGGATCTTTATCCAGTATGTGCATTGTTTATTCTGATAAATTACTTGGATAAATTACTAGGAAACGTTTTTCAAAATATTTCCAAGGAGAGTGTGCCACCTAGTGTCCCTTTGAAGAAAACGCATCTAGGAGTTTTTCCTCCCCTAAAGAGAGTGAGGTAAATGTATAACGTATCACTGATTATTATTTGTAATAATGTATTTATAATGATAGTATGCACAAAATATATATATTTTTTCCTATATTATAAACATTTTAATCGTGCCGATGGCTGGCTTGTTCAAAACGAGCCATATTGGTCACATTTACTAAAGGTAAATGGTTCCCAGCAAGGCCTCAGGGATTCAATGACTTTTTATATATTGGGGGGGATTACCCAGAGTAAAACTTTTATGAGTACATTACTTTATGTGTGAGTTTTCTCATATCCAAGCTGTTGAGTTATTGATCAGCTGGATCAGCAGGAGCTGCTCTTTTAACTCCTATTTTTATCCACAATAGTTTATCTCAGGAGTTTTTTTTGTTTTTACTCTCATGCTTCTTCTTGGGACTGAGGTTTCCTTTATGTTTTTTGGGGGTTGGGGGTTGGGAGGGTGTTCAGTTTCTACTTCCATCAGTGTCAAAACTTTATACAGGTGCTGGTCATAAAATTAGAATATCATGAAAAAGTAGATTGATTTCAGTAATTCCATTTAAAAAGTGAAACTTGTATATTATATTCATACATTACATACAAACTCATATATTTCAGATGTTTATTTTGTTTAATTTTGATGATTACAAATGACAACAAATGAAAATCTCAAATTCATCATATCAGAAAATTAGAATATTACTGAAGACCAATAAAAACAAAGGATTTATAGAAATGTTGGCCAACTGAAAAGTATGAACATGAAAAGTATGAGCATGTACAGCACTCAGTATTTAGTTGGGCCTCCTTCGGCCTGTATTACTGCAGCAATGCGGCGTGGCATGGAGTCGATCAGTCTGTGGCACTGCTCAGGTGTTATGATAGCCCAGGTTGCTCTAATAGTGGCTTTTAGCTCTTCTGAATTGTTGGGTCTGGTGTATTGCATCTTCTTCTTCTTCACAATACCCCATAGATTTTCTATGGGGTTAAGGTCAGGAGAGTTTGCTGGCCAATTAAGAACAGGGATACCATGGTCCTTCAACCAGGTACTGGTAGCTTTGGCACTGTGTGCAGGTGCCAAGTCCTGTTGGAAAATGAAATCTGCATCTCCAAAAAGTTGGTCAGCTGCAGGAAGCATGAAGTGCTCTAAAACTTCCTGGTATGTGGCTGCGTTGACCCTGGACCTCAGAAAACACAATGGACCAACACCAGCAGATGACATGGCACCCCAAACCATCACTGACTGTGGAAACTTTACACTGGACTTCAAGCAACGTGGATGAAGTGCCTCTCTTCTTTTCCTCCAGACTCTGGGACCTTGATTTCCAAAGGAAATGCAAAATTTACTTTCATCAGAGAACATGACTTTGGACCACTCACCAGCAGTCCAGTCCTGTTTCTCTTTAGACGCTTCTGACGCTGTCTGTGGTTCAAGAGTGGCTTGACACAAGGAATGCGACAGCAGAAACCCATGTCTTTCATACGTCTGTGTGTGGTGGTTCTTGAAGCACTCACTCCAGCTGCAGTCCACTCTTTGTGAATCTCCCCCACATTTTTGAAGGGGTTTTGTTTCACAATCCTCTCCAGGGTGCGGTTATCTCTCTTGCTTGTACACTTTTTTCGACCACATCTTTTCCTTCCCTTCGCCTCTCTATTAATGTGCTTGGACACTGAGCTCTGTGAACAGCCAGCCTCTTTAGCGATGACCTTTTGTGTCTTGCCCTCCTTGTGCAAGGTGTCGATGGTCATCGTTTGGACAACTGTCAAGTCAGCAGTCTTCCCCATGATTGTGTAGCCTATAGAACTAGACTGAAAGACCATTTAAAGGCTTTTGCAGGTGGTTTGAGTTAATTAGCTGATTAGAGTGTGGCACCAGGGGCCATCAATTTTGAACCTTTTCACAATATTCTAATTTTCTGATATGATGAATTTGAGATTTTCATTTGTTGTCATTTGTAATCATCAAAATTAAACAAAATAAACATCTGAAATATATGAGTTTGTATGTAATGTATGAATATAATATACAAGTTTCACTTTTTAAATGGAATTACTGAAATCAATCTACTTTTTCATGATATTCTAATTTTATGACCAGCACCTGTAGTTGTCAACCACGAAAGGATCTTTCAGTAAAAACAAATATTCAGAAGGGAAAATAACAAATAAAAGAGAGTAAGAAGCAAACATTTGTTTTCTTAAAAGCTTCAGACAAATGAAATCATTGCTAAATATAGAGCTGCTGAATCATATGGAGTACCAGGCCCTCTAATAAGGACTGTTAGGTCTCTGTATAACCGGTGTCAGACCGTGGTCTTCATTGCCGGCACTAAGTCGGACTCGTTTCCGGTGAGGGTTGGACTCCGCCAAGGTTACCGTTTGTCATTGATTCTGTTCATAAATTTTATGGAAAGAATATCTAGGCACAGCCACCATGTTGAAGGGATCCATTATGGTGGCCTTAGGATTGTCTCTCTGTTATTTGCAGATGATGTGATTCTATTGGCTTCATCGGGGTGTAATTACAGCTCTTACTGGATCAGTTTGCCATCAAGTGTGCTGCGGCCAGGATGAGATTCAGTGCCTCCACATTCGAGACCATGGTTTGAGCCAGAAAAGGGTAGAGTGCCTTCACCTGGTTGGGGAGGATGTACTGCCCCTGGTGGAAGAGTTTAAGTATCTTGGGGTCTTATTCACGAATGAGAGGAAGATGGAGCGAGAGATCGATAGGCGGATTGGTGTGGGGTCTGCTGTGAAGGGTTTACTGTACCAGTCTGTTTTGGTGAGAAGAGAGCTGAGCCAAAAAGCAAAGCTCTCGATTTACCGGTCAATCTACGTTCCTACCCTCATCTATGGTCATGAGCCTTGGGTCATGACCGACAGAACGAGATCCCAGATACAAGCGGCTGAAATTTGTTTTCTCTGTTGTGTCTGGGCTCTCCCTTAGAGATAGGGTGAGGAGCTCAACCATCCTGGGAGGACTCAGAGTAGAGCCACTGCTCCTCCACATCGAGAAGAGCCAGTTGTGGTCGCTCGGGCATCTGATTAGGATGCCTCCTGGATGTCTGGATGTCTGGATGGATGGATGGATGGTTGGATGGATGGATGGATGTCTGGATGTCTGGATGGATGGATGGATGGTTGGATGGTTGGATGGATGGATGGATGTCTGGATGTCTGGATGGATGGATGGATGGATGTCTGGATGGATGGATGGATGGATGGATGGATGGATGGATGGATGTCTGGATGTCTGGATGGATGAATCATATCCATTCAACTGCCTGCATCATGGGAAAGACTGCTGGTATTGTCTCCAGCCGGACTCTAGTATCTTTTTTTTAATTCTCTTGTGCTTTTTAGATTTGTCTAAATGTAAGAAGCTTTGTAGATTGGTTTTTAGGAGATGAGCTACGATTGTTGATTTCATTGTACTGAGCTAGTCCGTTACCTGGGACAACTGAACCGTCTTACCAAAGAAGGACTGGGTCTAGAGGAGGAAGGGGGATGAGTGACAGAATACTCCAAGTCATGCAATAAGATCCCTGATTAAGTAGTGAGAGCATACTGTAATGTGCATACACTTTATCGTTCAGTAAGAAACACTGCTGTAAAACATGAAATTCTCTCATTGAATTATTTACTAACACAAATTAGCTTTTGAATGTTCTATTCTATGGGGAATCACCTGGGCTGCCTGAGAATGTATTGCTCCACCTTTAACTCAATCAACACATCTACAGGACACACACTGCAGTTGCAATGATTGCTAATGTAATTAGTTACTTTTTCACTAGTGCAATGATTCCTCATTATTGTGACTTTATTGAAGACATAAATAAGTCCATATGAAGTTCTATTTCCCCACTCAAACTATCATTTAAGCACAAAAGAATACAACACAATACACTGTAAATTCCACAGTGTTAAATATGTGGTGTCAAAGTACATTGGTTGTGTCAAAAGTACACACATTGGTTACCTAAAGGGGAACGCTGTTTTTTTGTTTAACATTGGGCCCTTGATTTTACGTTATTACATCATGTTCTACTCACTTTACTATGAGTTTTGTGTCATTGGGAGCTGTTCTGAAGATATTCTGTTAGGTTATATCCAGGTAACGTCTTCCTATGGGCAACGAGTTGAAGGCACAAACTAAATTGTTCATAATTTATCATTTATGGTACGCCAGCATTCATAACATGTAGGCGAATCACTGTCCCCCAGACATCCACGGTTATATTATTTGTATTTATATCTTTTAAAAACAAAGTGTGTATGACGTTATCTAAGATTAAAACCATAATCCAGAGTGTTTACGCTCTGGATTACCCATAATTCCAAGCCATAGTGTAAAAATAAAATGTGGCACCCGAGAGGTGCAATCGTCTTAAATAAAACCATAAAACCAAACAGACTGCGGCGATTGTGAGCAGAGCTTTAAAAAGTTTAATAGATTAAAGTCCAATAAAAAAGATAAAAAGACAAGTTAAAAGGGAAAAGATTAAAAAGAAAGATAAAAATCCAGATGGTGAAGAGCAGCAGAGTCAATGGGCCAGTTTGTTAAAAGACGCGCACTTGGCGGGTATAATGGAGGGCACCGTCCACCCCAGCGCTGGATCCTCATTCCGGCACGCTGCGCGTGTGGGCCTCTCCAGCGTAGCTGGCCTGCGAGGTCACCTCCAACACGCGCCTCTCGCCAGCGTGCCTCTGCGCCTCGCTCCATGACGGGCCTCTGCACCTCGCTCCGGCGTGCGTCTCTGCACCTCGCTCCGGCGCGCGTCTCTGCACCTCGCTCCGGCGCGCGTCTCTGCACCTCGCTCCGGCGCGCGTCTCTGCACCTCGCTCCGGCGCGCGTCTCTGCACCTCGCTCCGGCGCGCGTCTCTGCCCCTCGCTCCGGTGCGCGTCTCTGCCCCTCGCTCCGGCGCGCGTCTCTGCACCTCGCTCCGGCGCGCGTCTCTGCACCTCGCTCCGGCGCGCGTCTCTGCACCTCGCTCCGGCGCGCGTCTCTGCACCTCACTCCGGCGGGCGTCTCTGCCCCTCGCTCCGGTGCGCGTCTCTGCCCCTCGCTCCGGCGCGCGTCTCTGCCCCTCGCTCCGGCGGGCGTCTCTGCCCCTCGCTCCGGTGCGCGTCTCTGCACCTCGCTCCGGCGGGCGTCTCTGCCCCTTGCTCCGGCGCGCGTCTCTGCACCTCGCTCCGGCGGGCGTCTCTGCCCCTCGCTCCGGTGCGCGTCTCTGCACCTTGCTCCGGCGGGCGTCTCTGCCCCTCGCTCCGGCGCGCGTCTCTGCACCTCGCTCCGGCGGGCGTCTCTGCCCCTCGCTCCGGTGCGCGTCTCTGCACCTCGCTCCGGCGGGCGTCTCTGCCCCTCGCTCCGGCGGGCGTCTCTGCCCCTCGCTCCGGCGGGCTTCTCTGCACCTCGCTCCAGCGTGCGTCTCTGCACCTCGCTCCAGCGGGCCTCCGGCCGTCAGTCCCCAAACCTCTCCCGCTGCTTCTCTCTCACCCGCTCCGTCCGGCTCCCTCCATGATCGGCCTTCCCATGTCCGGTGTCTCTCCAACCAACCTTCCCATGTCCGGTGTCTGTCTCTCCAACCAAACAGCTGCCTTTTTAATCAGCGTCCCAGTCGGCACGCTGCTTGGTTGATTGGGAACACCTGTGCCGTTACTGTGGGCGTGTCCAGGTGTGAGTGGCAATGTGGCCTCCAAACAAAATCAAAAAAAAAAAAACATGCAATACACAAAATTGAAAACAAGAAAACAAGTTCAAAAATAAAGAAAATCCAAAATTAGAAAACATGCAACAACTTAACAAAAAGGCCACATTACCACAAAAATACTCAAATACATTGTTCTTTTAAGATCTTTATTGCGGTTTGAAACATATAATATGAATGTATTTTTTACCAACCGTCTAATGAACTATACACAGTTATTTATTAAAGGCACACTATGCAACATTTTTCAGTTAATTAATGTGTTCCATAACATTATGGATGATTAAATGAGTCATTTCAGGTTGAACAAAGGTATTCTCGGCCGCCCTGGTGGTCTGTGGGGGAAATACTGCACTTGCAACTGCAGGAGCACCGACCCGCACCCACAGGCTCAGAAGTCTCGTGAGAGTCAGTCTTGCTTTACGGCGAGAACTGCTACACCCCCCAGTTAAAAGCATGCTCGTTGCTAGCACAGTGGCAATCTTTGTGCAGTAATGCTACGTTCACGCAGCAAAAGCACGTCTGCTGCTTCATTTTTGCTGCTTGTACCAGTTGCTGCTCTGGCTGCGCGGTGCAAAAGTGTGTCTTAGGCGCATTGGGCGGAGCTTCACTAACCTTTCTCTGCCTTGCAGCTATATTTGCTGTGATCAGTGGGAATAAAGTAGTTTTAATATGTGTTTAAGTGAGAAAATACACCTGAAAACGTAATCAGTGCAGTCAGTTCATTCAGATTATTATCCTGCCTTCAATATTTTTTCTGTCGGAGCCGCTCAGACCCCCACATACCAGGGATGCGCCGAGAGTATGGATCCCTTCATCAGCAGCGGTTCACCGCGGCAGCTGGTAGGTGTTTTTCATCTAAATAATCCAAACTGCATATTCTGCCGGCAGATTTCTGCATTTTAAGTTAATTTAGGCGTCAATAAACTGTTTAAGAGGAGTGATCATCAGCGCTGTGTCTCTCTCCCTGCGTTAAACGCGCCCAACGGCTGCTTCAGCTGCTCAGACGTGCTGCGCCTGGTGCTCAAAACGCGCCGCTGGACCTTTTGCTGCGCCTTGACGCGCGTCAACCATTGACTTTGCATGTAAACTCGCTGCTTCTGTCGCGCCAGCTACGTCCAGTCATTAGTCATTAGTCATTCGCTGCTAAGCTCAAAACAACCGCGCCTGGCTTGATGGACAAACCAGGAGAACAGCTGAGCATATTTACTACAGTGCACTTTTACTTTCGCCCTCTGGGGGTAGCCTCGCTGGAAAATCAACACCGGTTGCATAGTGTACCTTTAACATAGTAATTAAAACTGTCTGCTTTGCTACTGGGTTGTGTTTAAATGGCTCACCATTGAAACCTGCAATGTGTTGCGGTATAAATAAGGTTCAGTCAGTCTTCCTATAATCACGTGTGTTTAGAAGGACACCATTACATCTGCAAATAGACGTCCTAGTCCACAGTAGCATAGGGGGCCACCCAGGTGTCAATGATGGGGCCCCTAAGAGGTTGGGGGCCCTTAAGCAGCTGCAGCCTCTGCTTAGCAATAGTTACGCCATTGCTTCTACTAAAGTAACAAATGTGTTTACTTTTAACACCACGGCTGCAGTTCTACTGTAAGGTGCCTTGGTCAAGGTCAATGAACGCTGTACCTGACATGAAACAACTATACCATCCATAGGGCTTTATGTTATATTATATTAATTAGGCTATTTATGCTTTCCCAAAAAAAAAAAAATAATTCATCATCCCCCTTATTTTTTCTTTTCAACTAGACTACTGATCATAATCATGATTAAGTTTTTTGATTGGTGCAACTTAAAGATATTCGGTGTCCTCCTATTCCTTAAACCTTTCTCCAGTTGATTTCTACAACTTTATATTATTAAACCTTCCATTCCATGAATGTGAAAAACTCATTGCTGACTTCCTCCCACCACAAAGTGCTTTGCATTCAGCGTGGTTATTTTCAGTCGCCTCGGTGTGATAAGAAACGTGGCTTCTACAGTATTGGAGTTTAAACCCCTCTCCCGCGGCGTACCATCACTCACCGGATGAAAGATGGTGCGGACCCACTCCATTTTGGGTTTCCGCGCATGCGCAGCGGCTGTGTTTGTGTGGAATGTTCTGGTGAGCGTGCGGCAGGGCATGTGGATGGTCGTTTGGTGCATGGCGCGTGTTTTGAAGCTGCTTATGGAGAAATGTCTTGGGCCGTGAGTAGTGAGGAAACAGGAAGCGATTCTTGTGGGATGGAAGAGGGAAATAGTGACAATGAAGGTTGGAAGATAGCAACATCAAAAAATGAGAAAAAGCGGAAAAAACAGAGATCAGTTCAAGGGGAATCTAGTTCAGAACAATCCAGTGATGATCATTCCATACATTCCACAGCACAACAAAATGAATTCAAAGTCATATTCAAAGTCGTTAATCAGGCAGACTCTTTTACAAATTGGAATCCGGTTCACTTAACAAAAACCATCAATAAACTTGTCGGAGAAGTCAGAGGTGCCAGAATTCTGTACAGTGGAGACCTGCTAATTAACTGCAGAGACAGCGCCCAGCAAGGCAAAGCAATACGGATCAACAAAATTGACGGGATAAGAGTTCAGTGCAGCCTAATGGAGAACAAAAAGATCAGCAGGGGAGTCATTGGAGGAGTTCCTCTAAAAATTTCTGAAAAAGAGATTCTGGAAAACATAAGCGGTGCAAAAGTAAAAGAAGTAAAACGGTTAAAAACAACAAGAAACGGAGAAAGATCTGACAGTTTATCAGTGCTAATTAAATTTGAGGAAGAGCAATTACCAAGCAAAGTATTCATCGGTTACATAAGCTATAATGTCAAAATCTACAATCCTCCACCATTGAGATGTTTCAAATGCCAAAAATTCGGTCACATTGCAGCAGTTTGTAAAGGGAAACAGAGGTGTGGAAGGTGTGCAGGAGAACATGAGTACGGAAAATGTGGAAAAGAAGCTATAATAAAATGCTGTAATTGTGGTGGAGAACATACTGCTGCCTATCGCGGCTGTGAAGCAAGCAAAAGGTCTGAGGAAATTAAAAAAATGAAATTTGAGCTCGGAATAACCTACGCTGAAGCTGCAAAAAGGATCCCATCTCAGTCAGAAAAACCCAAACCTACAGTTCAACACACGGCAAATTCCAAACCTCTAGAGAATCAAAAAATTGATGAAGACTCACTTATTGTTAAAAAGACAAACTTTGTTCTTTTCATGGTAGAAGTAATTAATTGTACTGCACAGACAACAAAAAAAACGGAAAAAATCAAAATAATAGTGAAGGCTGCAGAAAAATACCTGGACATTAAAGATTTGAACTGGGAGATGGTTGGAAGTATGATGGGAGGACCGATGGGACCATCAGAAACTGGCAGAGTTAAGATGACCTAGAGTAAATTAAAATTATATGGGCAAATGTGATTTAGTATTATGTTGGTTTAAGTTACACAGGTTTTTTTTTTTTTTTTTTTTTTTTTTTTTTTTTTTTTTTTTTGGGTGAATCGTTTTCTGTTTTCTTGCTTTACTCCATATCAGTTGGTGGCGGTAATGCACAATTCACAAGCCTGCCAACCGCCATAAAACCCCATAAGAAGAAGAAGAAGAAGTTCACGAGAGGGTAGTCGGAGAAGGCGCATGCGCTCGGAAGGTTGGTGGGTCGTCCTGTCGGTTGGGCCACGGAAGGACAGAGAGAGGAGGATTGCATGTGGATGGTCGTTTGGTGCATGGCGCGTGTTTTGAAGCTGCTTATGGAGAAATGTCTTGGGCCGTGAGTAGTGAGGAAACAGGAAGCGATTCTTGTGGGATGGAAGAGGGAAATAGTGACAATGAAGGTTGGAAGATAGCAACATCAAAAAATGAGAAAAAGCGGAAAAAACAGAGATCAGTTCAAGGGGAATCTAGTTCAGAACAATCCAGTGATGATCATTCCATACATTCCACAGCACAACAAAATGAATTCAAAGTCATATTCAAAGTCGTTAATCAGGCAGACTCTTTTACAAATTGGAATCCGGTTCACTTAACAAAAACCATCAATAAACTTGTCGGAGAAGTCAGAGGTGCCAGAATTCTGTACAGTGGAGACCTGCTAATTAACTGCAGAGACAGCGCCCAGCAAGGCAAAGCAATACGGATCAACAAAATTGACGGGATAAGAGTTCAGTGCAGCCTAATGGAGAACAAAAAGATCAGCAGGGGAGTCATTGGAGGAGTTCCTCTAAAAATTTCTGAAAAAGAGATTCTGGAAAACATAAGCGGTGCAAAAGTAAAAGAAGTAAAACGGTTAAAAACAACAAGAAACGGAGAAAGATCTGACAGTTTATCAGTGCTAATTAAATTTGAGGAAGAGCAATTACCAAGCAAAGTATTCATCGGTTACATAAGCTATAATGTCAAAATCTACAATCCTCCACCATTGAGATGTTTCAAATGCCAAAAATTCGGTCACATTGCAGCAGTTTGTAAAGGGAAACAGAGGTGTGGAAGGTGTGCAGGAGAACATGAGTACGGAAAATGTGGAAAAGAAGCTATAATAAAATGCTGTAATTGTGGTGGAGAACATACTGCTGCCTATCGCGGCTGTGAAGCAAGCAAAAGGTCTGAGGAAATTAAAAAAATGAAATTTGAGCTCGGAATAACCTACGCTGAAGCTGCAAAAAGGATCCCATCTCAGTCAGAAAAACCCAAACCTACAGTTCAACACACGGCAAATTCCAAACCTCTAGAGAATCAAAAAATTGATGAAGACTCACTTATTGTTAAAAAGACAAATTTTGTTCTTTTCATGGTAGAAGTAATTAATTGTACTGCACAGACAACAAAAAAAACGGAAAAAATCAAAATAATAGTGAAGGCTGCAGAAAAATACCTGGACATTAAAGATTTGAACTGGGAGATGGTTGGAAGTATGATGGGAGGACCGATGGGACCATCAGAAACTGGCAGAGTTAAGATGACCTAGAGTAAATTAAAATTATATGGGCAAATGTGATTTAGTATTATGTTGGTTTAAGTTACACAGGTTTTTTTTTTTTTTTTTTTTTTTTTTTTTTTTTTTTTTTTTTTTTTTTTTTTTTTTTTTTTTTTTTTGGGTGAATCGTTTTCTGTTTTCTTGCTTTACTCCATATCAGTTGGTGGCGGTAATGCACAATTCACAAGCCTGCCAACCGCCATAAAACCCCATAAGAAGAAGAAGAAGAAGAAGAAGTTCACGGCCACAGTGAGCAGGCGGAACCGCAGCGGACGCAGCAACTGGAACAACGACGAGGGAGCTAGCGGCCCTTTGGCTGAGCCTTTCTGGATTCCGGGTGAAACAAACTTAAGGTGCTAAAATGACAAGTAAGTAAAGATACATATATATTTTTTAAACACTTGCGGTTTTTGTTCCACAACAAACGACCTGGGCTCCATTTCAGAAAATAGACGGAGCCCTACTCGGTGTATTTACCGTCCTGCCATTGATAATCAGCCCTGGGATTTTGTTTATTAACCAAACCCCATATCGCCCTGTTTTTAGTAGTTTTAGTTGGTTAAATATGGTGTATCTTTAGAGTGTCTGCTAAACGGGTGTTACATAACAGGCGTCTGCGGGTCTGTTCCGGTTGTTAGTCTAAGCCCTTTCATACTGAAAAAACAGCTTTCGTTTGACTTTCTTGCTTATTTAAGCCATAAGTAAAATGCATAATGGGGGTGAGATTAAAGCGATGAATGGTGATCGTTATTATTTTTTTTTATATTGGTTTGTAAGTGTTTTTACCATCAATAATAACCCCCTGGGCTGCGACAAAGCGCTGGTTGATATTTTCCATTCCCTGCAGCTGCTCCACAGCGCCGCTCTGCCACGTCGGCTGCTTTAACTTCAAGCATTCACATTTATTTTGTTTACCTTTGTTTTCTTTGCATTTTATGGTTTTTCTTTAAAGCTCATTTATTGCGATTTTTAAAAGCATTGTATAAAGTTTTTTCTCTGTGCTCTGAGGATCTTTCTGAGGTGTCTTTGCTGTGTTTTCTGTCCCTTAGGAGGGAACCAGCGGGAGCTTGCCCGCCAGAAGCATGCCAAGAAGCAGACCGAACAGTGCAAAGGCAAACGGAATGAGGACGGACTGTCTGCTGCTGCTAGAAAACAACGGTGGGTGCTAATACTTCTGTCCTATAAAACGATGCAGTGATGCACTGAACTCTTATTACAGTTGATATGAGGCTTTTCCACCAGAAAGGAACACAGTTCAGATCATTCCCCACCTCTGAGCCACAGGATTGAAGTCAATCTAACCTGTTTGGGTGTTGATGTAGACATTTTCTTAAATATAATCTGATTAATCCATATTATGAGGAACTCTCAGCTGATTAAGGCTATGTTCACACAGCAGCCTAGAGTGGCCCAAATGGGACCTGTATCTGATCTTTTCATGGCAGTCTGAACAACACAGTTCCAATGCGACCTAGGCCGCTTGGCTCTGTGGGCCTGAATCCGATACAAATCTGATCTTTTCAAATGTGACCTGTGTTTGAACGGCCGGGTCGCATTCCTCCGACCTGGACGCCATTAATACCCGACAAAGGTCACTATTCGTGGTCTTGCTATGAAGAAGCGGCAAGAAAAACAACAACTATGGCGGACGATGATGCGGAGAGCAGTATTTATATTTATGAGCAATTTTAATGTTTAACCATCTTGAAAAGATTGCTTTTATGGTTGTGAAAGACCGGTAGATGCACCACGTCACTACCATCCATGTTTACTTCTGTAAACACAGAGCACACTGGCCTGTGATGTCATTGCGTCCTCTACTGCAGGGGTCCCCAACCACCGGGCCGCGGACTGGTACCAGTCCGTGGGTCATTTGGTACTGGGCCGCACAGAAAAAAGTCTATATATATATATATACATATAATTTATCGACGAGTCTGAGTGATGTTTTATTTTGAAAATTATAAAAAATTGTGGTATTCGCTCCCAATTACATCAGTCGGTGCATCTGTGCCTCTCGACACAGGTTAATTCTCGTCCTCTCGATAACATCCTATCTTTGTGAAGCGGGATTTTCTGCGGTTACAGCGACCAAAACAAAGCTACGGAGCAGACTGGACATCAGGAGCACACTTCGTCTGTCATTGTCTCCGATTACGCCTAGATGGGACCGGCTTGTTGTTTTATTTTTATGCTGTTTGTATTTGATTTTATGCCAGTCGTATCATTTTACCCTCGGCCGGTCCGTGAAAATATTGTCTGACATATAGCGGTCCGTGGTTGGGGACCGCCGCTCTACTGCACATGCGAGACACTTGCGTTGCATTACTGCAGTTCACACTGGAGATCACATACAGGTCGCATATATTTGGAAATGTGATTGGCAACGCAAAAAAATCAGATTTCACCAAAAAAAAAAATCAGAATTGAGCATCAAGGCCTGCAGTTTGAACGTAGCCGTAGTCTGTACGGTGGTTTGTGCAAAATTTTAAAGCACAAAACTTTGATTTTGGTCAGAACTCATAACTGTATTCTATTGTTTCCTAAATTCAACTTTTTTTTTTTTTATTACTTTTTATGTTCGCAAATCACTGGGAAGAATTAGTTTTTTCGTATGTGGAAGTGCTGCGTAAAACATTTGTGTAAAATCACTTTAAACATCAGTGATGCATTCTTCAGGATTTTGCTGACCAATGCTGATTTTCAGTTTTTCCTGAGCAGCTCTTTAGATTCTATTTGTTTCTCAGGCTAAAATAACGTGCTGCAGATTGTTTGATTAAAATAATCGTTTTATAATTTAGTTTTTAGTATTTGGCCTGACGGTTATTTATAAGAACTGATCGAGGTGAAATTGCCCATTTCTAATCTCTGCTTAGAGTGGTGCATCAATAAATCACTGAAAGAATCGAGGGCCTGTCAAAGTTTCCCACTAAGCTGTAGAAGATGTCTGTTTTTAAACTGGTTTCTTTTGGTCTCCGAAATCCACAATTAAAAACATATTCGGTTAACAAGAACTGAAATGATGTGCATTGACATTTAAATGGTATTTTATAACTCTTAACTCTTTATTTGAATGATAATATCTGAATTAAATCTACTGAAACTGTTTAGATATGTTTGTTCCTTGTGATCAATTTTGCTTATAACGGGGCATAGATACAATCCTTCTCTGGTCACTATTCTAAGATTAAAACTCTGATCCTATATTGTCAAAGGTCATGTTGGTAAAATTATTCATGCCTTCCAGTTGACTTATTAACCCTGACTAACTGAAACTGTCTTCACTCTCTCAGGGACGCTGAAATCATGCAGCAGAAGCAGAAAAAAGCAAACGAATCAGGAAAAGGAAAGACCAAGTGAAACATGAGATGGACGAAGAGTTCAGCTCAGTTTTTTTCTTTTTTTTAAGATCGTCACTTGTTCTGAATTCTTTCCTGATATTTATAAGAATGGATCTATCAGTTTTGTCTCGACTCAAGAATCCAGCATTCACCAACCTCCCTGTGGCAAATGACTGCTTGTTGGATTTGTTTTTAAATGGTTAAACTATGAATGGGTTAGACCTTACTCCGGTGCTGCGTGCAGAGCACCATCAGTGGTGTAAGCAGGATGAAGTGGAACCTCGATGTAAAGCATCAGTGTAACAGTTGTGTATTTTTGTACAAAAAGTGTCCCTTTCTGGTTTCAAATAAAGTGTATCTTTTTAGTTCATGCTTGCTTATTCTAAATGTTTGTGGTTGGAGTTTGTGCACCGCTTGCTGCTACACATCTTTACATTTGGTTGATTAATGTCTTCTTCTTTTACAATTGGAGTTTTTTGATATCAGATGCATTTAGAATAATCTAACTCTCCTTTGCAACATGTAGTGAACATTTATGGGTTTCTGCCTTTGTTTCCCTGTGATAAACAGTATACTTGTTATTCAATAACTACTGGATATAGGTAACAGCCTCCCCCTGGCCCTGCAGGTTGATGTATGCTTTCAAGGGGGAGCTTAGTAACTCCATTATAAGTGATTTCATTAAGTGCACCAACATTATACTGAGGGGCTTTACAATAAGCAGAGGACTTGCAACCTACTAAAACAGTTTATTGCCCAATCATAACCTCCAAGCCATGACTTTTCCATAAATTAACACATTAAGGACCTAAATGTTCCAGAAAACCCACTTGAAGGTTTTGTGGGCTGATGAAAAGATCATCCAGGAGGAGTGATTCCTGCAAAATGAATGACTCCAACTGCTTTTTTGTATAAGAAAATCCATTTTGGTCTTCTTTTAGGTTGAAAACACTATTTAAGCTGTGGCACGTAAAAAATGCATCTTTCAAGAAGTCTACATTGGAAAAAGTCGAAATCTAAAATAATTTTTTTCTTAAAATAAGTATTTGTTCTTGGATTGAGGAGGTAAAAGAGACATCATTGCATTGTCTTATTTCAACTGCATATTATCCAATTATCACTAGAGAAAATTCTAATTCCATTGGCAAACTATCTAATTTACCTACTCAAATTAAGGGTAAACACACTTAATTTATGTCATTTTACTTATTTTTAGATAAAGATCTGAAAAATGAAAGAATAACATGAAAACCTTTCCGATCTAGAACCCTTGGAGACCCTGTCTTGAGGGCTGGGGTTGCTGCTGCACATGAGGCTGATGATCAATACATTAAGAAACTGGCAAACACAGGATGATGACAGTAATCCGAAAGAAGGGAGAGTCATTTTACTTTGACAGTTTTAATTCAATAAGTTGTTTATTTTACTTAATCTTCTTTTACCAGTTAAAACAATCTTCATGTAGCAATCATCCGACTAAATAGATCAGTATCAGCAAGATAAAGAACAAAAAGCATACATTTTAAATTAGGAACAAATAGATGTAGATACATTTAAGGCCATTACCTGGGGTCCATGGTGGGCCCCAGGGGCAATACTAAGATCAGAGGTTTAGGGGTGCTGAGAACCTGGCAGCTTTAATCTTTAAACATACATTTTCTATGTTTTTGAACCTTGCTCAGTGCATTTTTACCAATAACTGATTCACCAACACATCGTATTATCTGAGACTTAAATGTTTAGTGTCTTCTAGGACGTGCCATACTGAAACTTCACTAGTACACCTTTTTTTCTCTCAGCTATTTTATTGTCATTACATTGTCACACATACCGAGCAATGAAATTAACTCTCATTATTTAACCCATCCCCTTGAGGAGCAGTGGGCTGCCATTGTGCGGCGCCCGGTGAGCAGTGTGGGGTTAAGGATTTTTGCTCAGAGACCCAGAGAGGCATTCTGTGGGAGTGGTACTCAAACTCAGAACCTCTGAATTTTAAGCTCGATGCCCTAACCACTTGTCCACCACTATTACGACTGGCAATCCTAAAATGAATTCTATTTAATAAGGTAAATATATATTTGTGCTTGAAGGTTTAGACACTGCAGATAAAGCAAAGGATACATTCACAAATGTTATTCTAATGACAAGAAACTGGAAAAAAAAATTATAAAATACAAAATTATGATTTGATAGATTGAAATATTGATTTTGAATTGTGAATTTAAAACTAATAATGATTATCCCAGACACATTAGGGGCACCTTGCTCATGAACATTTAACCAACAAACCATAAAAATGTTCTAACTGAACATTTCAGAAAACGTCCGATTCCAGTGATTCACTCAAAGTGTTGCTCAACATTTTAGTTTAACAGTATGATTAATAGTAAATTAATAATACGATTTTCATTGAATATACTTTTTATATAATATTTTTCTCATCCAAGTACTGTATAGTTTTTACAAAGTTTCATATTTCGTTTGTTTTAGTTTTACTTTCTTCATTTAGAAAGATCATACAATATAAAATAAAACAACCCATATTTCTGGGGTGCTATGATTCAATTTAAGGGAGCTTCAGCACCCCCAAATATGGTCTGAAAACACCTATGATGGGACCTCTTCTTTTTCATGACTGAACAGAAAAACAAAACAAAAAAACAAGCAATAGTTTGATATATTAAGTGAGCCATAGAACCAAACGGCAAATTGCAGCGTTTTAAATATAGCAGATGAAACTGGGATTCTACTTTATTACAACCGAGGCTAGAAGTGCATCAATTTAATTTTTGGATCATTGCTAAAATAGAACTTTACGGGTAGAAATGGAATAGGTCTAATCAAGTTTCAGTGCTTATTACCATTATTATCTTAGAATGTATTTAGGATGATGTCTTCCCAGCAGGGGCCCTAACAAGTACCAGGACCAGTCCTTTAATTGGGCACTGGCCCCTGTCTCAATCCGCCCACGCATGAGGCTTACTGAGAATGAAATTAATGTGGAAAAGAAGAAAGCATGATAATAACAACAGCAGAAAACATTGATTAATAAAAACACTTTTACAAATAGTGTTTCCATTAGTATTTCAAAATATAAGTTAAGCGTTTCAGGGGCCTACAGGCAGAAAAACACAAGCTTATTAAAGTTTAAGTGTAATTAATGTGCAGTTCAATCAACATGTCACAGCAAAGCTTGGAAAACCAATCATCTGGTTAGCATCAAACTGGATCTAATCAGGTCACTAGTTTTCCTGGAACATGAATGAAGATGTGAGGCGTTGGTCATTGAGGCGGAGTACCTGAAACTGGCCATGACTCAATCAGAGAGGTATCTATGGGCGGGGGGGCCAGGTGACATTGTTTGTGAATGATGCATTCAAAGACAGTGTTGTCATGCCTTAAGAAGAGAGTGAGGAAAAAAAAGACGAGCCATTCATCAGCCTTCATCATCATGGACACAGGGACGTACACAGATAGGCACTAGGTGGCGCTAGAGCACCTGCTCTTTACCCCTCTGGACTTTTTTTAGTCTTTGGCCCAAAATACCATTTATGGATTTAAAAGCATAGATTTTTGTAACTTTGCTCCATGAGACAGGTAGCACCACCTCCATAGAGCGTTGCCCTGGTGATGGGCCAGCTAACCATCCAGGTGCCTAAATAAGCGTATTTACCTCCTTCACCAAATGGTTAGTTTATAGCATTAAATCTTTAATGGCCTCTATCAGGAGCCAAGGAATGGTTTGAAATGAAATATTGATTTGAGTAGAAAAAATATATAATTTAAAGCATCCCATAGATTAATAATTAGTAATTATTGATTGGCTGTAATGGTCCCAGTCAGGGAATCCCTGGTGTCATTTTTTTGACCTTTTTATGACAACTACAGCACGCAGGTTACCTTTTGCTGTTAAACAGTTCATTTTAAAGCAAACATGTTCAAAAACATGTTGTTTTATGTTCATAGTTCATACAAAATAACTTTTAGAAAAGTGGGGCGTTTAGATTAAGCTACATTTCAATTTCTGTAAATATCTTGGACTTCAAACATTTTCTGAAAATAACTATTTGTCCCTAATCTGAACAGGGAAATGATCTGTCATTGCAATGAGAGTTTTTAACCTTAAAAAAAGTGTATTACATATTATACACATATTATGCACTTGAAATAAGATCGTTTAAGGTCTTTTTTTATTTTTTTATTAAATATTTTATGTGTACGTCTTAATTCATCTGCAGATTGTCATAAATACCCAATAAACTTTATATGATATTGTGTAATCCTGGGCTTTATATTAGTGGATTTTAAATTGTTATTTGTTTAAGTGACACCAATGTGGCACATCTACCTATGGACTGCAGAAGATCTTTAACATCAGCATGAGTCGGTGTTTGGCTGTTGGTGTCTCCATGAGACGCATAAGGTGCCCTTTTTCAAACTGAGCCCTTCCCCCCCAAAATGTCTGTTTACGGCACTGCAGACACCTATACCATGTTGCCCTACCAAGCACGGTAGTGAAGGAGTGATTATATGGGCTTGTTTTGCAGCCACATAACCTCATCAGAACGTAATCATGAATTTAATAATAAAAGATCATGTCATGATCAAAAATTAATATGTTTGCCATGATTTAATGAATTTAATCAGTAAAAAAATAAAAATAATTTCATCCCGATCACTGAGTGTGGCCATTTTTACCCCATTCCTGATCCTCCACAATCGGGTTCATTGTTGGATTGCCAACTTGGAGAGGGAGGATTTGCCATAGAACTTCTGGCCAGAGAAAAAACACCTAATATGTAGCCAACATTTTGGAAAAAGAATTTTTAAGATGACTTGGATAATAGCGCGTTGTGACAAACACCAGATACAGCGCTGGGACTTGATCAACAGCAGATACGGTACCGTGACATCACCAACCAGTAGGTGGCAGTAGTGCTCTTTGACAAACATGGATGCCTCCAGTAAAGCACATTCAAATGAGCCTCATCATTTATTGAACAGTATGTAATAATTTCATATTTAAAGTACTTCAGAAGTTTGAATTCTGAATATGACCAGACATTTCCTTAAAAGGTTAAGTAGGAAACCTGCCCACTAGGTGGAGACAAACACTGCAGTACAGTTTTAAAAACAGTTTAAAACATGCTGGGGGGATTTCTAATTCTTTTGCAAGAGCCAACCATTAATTCTGCACACTGACAATAAAAATCTGCATTATTGACAGGTACAGACTAATTCAGTAAAGATGAGCTCTTAGCACAGCAGGAAATCACGATTAAAGCATCATGTTTACTCCATCATAGAGCTCAGAGAAAGAATAAGCAATGTTCCTACTTCAGCACATTGGTGCCCTTCATTCTCAGATTACAGAGTGACAAATGCATCTCTCTCCACTTTAAAGTTGCAAGAGGAGGTGAGGATCTGAATAGTGATGAGAGACAAAATGCAGCATCAGCCAGTTGTGTGAATGTGAGAAAAGTCTAATCTTATCCTCCATCATCCACTGCACTCTGCTCAGCGCTTTGCATAAGATCACATTTAAATTCAAGCATTAGGACGACAAGCAGCAGCATGTGGGTTCTGGCCTAGCATGTTTTTTTTTTTTTTTTTTTTACATTACAGATCAAGCAAGAAGCTCAGTGATTAAGAGAGGTGCATACTGTAAAGTGTAAAGAAAAGCTGTCATCAGTGTGATTATAATTATGCACAAACACTACTCTAATCAAGCTATTAGGTTCTCTCATTTATTTTTCTCCCCTTATAATGTTTTTGATGTTACATTATCTAATATCAGATAGCCAGAAATATCAGTTAGTGTCGTCTAATTTAGGAAATCCTCCTGTTAATACACTTAGTGATGGGTCCAGTAACACCGATGCATCATGCATGCATGAAGCCCATAGAGCAAAACACTGTATTGGTGTTGTTTCTAGAAAATCATGTGATTGATACAGGAGTTGTTTCTAACTGATTGACTCACTAAACTATGTTTAAAATGTATCTGTCCACATGATGCATCTGCTGAAAAAAAGTCTAATCTTTTGCAGTTTATCATTAAAATTATAAATAATTTTGGAGCAGCCTAAAAGGAATAGGAACGTTTCAGCTGTTGTGATTTTATTTTAATTTTCTTGTTGTGTCATCCTTTTCCTCTCAGTTATCACTCAACTTATCTGAATTAAAGTTAATTTCGAATCTTAGCTTATTTACGGTTTTTACTGTACTTATTATTTTAAAAATATGATTTCAAATCCTAATCCATGAGCATCCTCATTCACATTTATTGGCTGCATCTAAAAATATCAAATGTATTTTCAACTTAAACATAGACATGAAATAATGCAAAAGGACCAATAATAACTTAAAGCTACAGTGTGTAATAATTACAGGGATATACAGTCAGAAATGTAATATATTATACATAACTATGTTATTTATCATCATCTACGAGCTCAGCCTCTTAACCTTAATATTTGCGTTGCCTTAGAATTCGTTGTTTATATTTACATAGGAGCGGGTCTCGCAGCCATGGAGGCAGACATCTTTGCGCTACGGCAGCGCAGAGCCAACAAACTAGCCATTGCGAGATCGCCAAAACGTCACAACGATGTAGAAAAAATAACGGGTATATTTATTATCTTAAATCTACATGAAATCTATACCCTACACAGACTAATGAAATACTACCTGTAAAATTATCTATGTAAACAAACCTCATCACTTGAGAAGGTAGGTGATGCAGACTTCGTGGAAGACATTTTGTCCCGTAACGCTCGCCGTACTGTTGGGGGGGAGAAGCGGTGGGGGGGAGATGTTCATGTTGCTGCAGTCTGCAGTCTGACCGCTAGATGTCGCTAAAAGTTACACACTGTAGCTTTAAATTATTGTATTAGGCAGAGGGGGGCAATACTAGGCAGTTGCCTAGTATTGCCCCAAGTTCCTGTGGGCCCCATACAACTCTTTACATGTATGGTTAATACAATCATTCCTTATTTGTGCACATTAATTATGTTTTTGATAAAAATATGATATAATAGTATTATAATATTAAGTGTGTCTTTGTATTTCATCCAAATGAAAAAAGGAGAACAGATAAGCAGATTATGGCTTGTCTACAGTGAAAAGAAGGACTGGGTTATTTACTTTTTCCATTGCCTTTTTGGAAATACAGAAAGGAGCAATCAGCTAATTGAGCTTAGTGCTTGGATAAAATCTTTCATTCCTTTTGAGACAGCATGAAAAGTCAGCTGAGTACAAAACATAGAGAGGAAAACAACAAGGAAAGGGACAAGAAGAGAGCGATAAAAACTTCTATTGTATTAAAATTTCTGTATTTGTAAAATTGGTCTGTTCTATGTGTTGTTTTTTTCAATTCAGAGGGCCCCATGCCTTTACCTAGGGCCCCAAATTTCCTAAATACTCCCCTGGTAGAAGGTCATCAAATCAATTGTTTAGTCAGTCCAATAAACTGCCTGTAGTGTCTTTAAATGTCCAGCAGGTGTCAGTATTTTGTTACACAGTATCAACACAGCATCAATACAGTTTGGCAATGAGCCTGAAAGCTTCAGGATGCCTCATTAACCGATCACTAAATAAACTAAAACCTTCAAACTAACAAAAAAACACATCTTGTCTGGATGTAGAGTCTTTATGCTTTAACATTAGCTTTAACTAGAGGGTATTCAAACCTGGACCCACTGTACAGAATGCTTGGGGTGTTCCCTTTTCTCAACAAACTGCCTTAAATGAATGTGTGATTAACAGGCCGTTTCTATAAGAATTCAGGATTCTTATAGAATCATGTTTGCAATCATGTTGGCACCGTCCTCGGGGGGCCTGTCCTGTTGGCCTTCTGGTCCGGGTGGCCGAGACCAGCCCTTCTGCTCTACATACCAAGATCTAGAACCACACATGGGGAAGCAGGGCGTAGTTCTTATTCTTCACTAATCTAGAAAAAAACTCCTGGAAAACTATAAAAGTGCAGAAACCCTAAGTTGCTTTAAATCAATGTCAGAAAACATATTTATTTATAGGGGCCTTTGACTGCGCTATCTAAATATTATTGATTTAAATCTGCAGATCAACTTTTTTCATTTTCTTATTAATTTTCTATAATTACCAATTCAGTCATTTATTTGTGTTGCTTTGAATTATTCATATTTTTAATAATTATCTCTTTGCTCCTGCGGCATACTTTTTCTTATGTTTTCATATTGCTGTTTTTCATGTACAGGGGCCTGTTTCAGAAAGGAGGTTAAGTGAAAACTCTGAGTTTGTTAACCCTGAAATGAGGGAAACTCTGGGTTTTCTGTTTCAGAAAGGGAGGTAAGTTAAACCTGAGAAAGCAGAGTAAGTCAAGCCCGTTTCTGAAAGAGAGGTAACTTATACTCAGAGTCAGTTACCATGGCAATTTACTCTGTGAACCTAACCTGGTCGGGAGCAGGTTTTCTTCAGAAAATCCAGAGTTTATTTTGGTCTCCTCCCCTTTTTTAAAGAGGAAGTGGTGTTTAAACACCTCATTGATTCTTTGGGGACATACAATATTCATTGCACACATTTCAGTCACGTAGAGCGCATCAAAGGGAATGAAATGGCATGTCCTTTTATGGATGATCCTGTTTGTAAAGCCAGGTAGCTACTCTACTCCCATGATGTGCTCAAGGCTTACCTGCTTGAAGTATATTTTTATATTTCATTTTCAGCTGCTGCCATGTTCTTTTGATGCCTGCAGGATTGCACCTATCCATGAAAACTAAATTAGGTTTAATAAAATACTGTTCTTCCAGTTTCACCTCTGATATTATAACAGTTGGGTAAGTTACTCTAAAATGGTTCTTAATTACTAACTACAAATTTTATCTTCAACAAGTCTAATTAGATTAATGTAATAATTACTGTCTCTAGAAAGTATTGGTCTACTTACTAATTTGTTTTACTTACTTATTAATTACTTTCTAAATCCCAAATCAACCTCAACCACTTGAACAATACAAGGAGAGACAAGAAACTGCACTTCTAATGCTTTCAAATAAACAATATTCAATTGCATGAATTCATCTTAAATTGACCAAAGTGTGTAACTAGAGGGAGAAAGTTCAAATCAAAATATACCTTTTAAAAATTTGATATTAAATCCACTATTTTTTTTATAGTCTTTAATTTAATTACAGTATTTATATGACTTAAGTAACATAATTCATTACACCCAACACTGTATAAAAGTAATTAAAATGTAAACTTACGCATTGACTCTAGCAGCTATTTTCACCCAAGCTAACTCTCTCTCCTTCGCCGCTGCAGCCGTGTTGCTTTTTTTTTTTAAATACATGTTCAAATTCTGCATATGCTTGCATAAGCACATCCAGTTCTGCTGGTGAGAAATATGCACACCTTTTTTTGTCTGACGCTGTTGCCATGGTGACTCGTAATATCTGTGCTCCATTGATAATGGCTTTTTATAGTTGTGGTGCACGTGCTTAACTCAGAGTCAGTCAATTTAGAGTTGATTGAACTAACTAATTTCAGCTGTTCTGAAATCCAAAACTCAGAGTTTCCAATCTCAGGATAAGTCAACTCAGAGTTCAAGTTTTAACTCAGAGTTGGTTGAACTTCCTTATTGAAACAGGCCCCAGCACTTTGATTCATCTTGGTTCTGAAATGTGCTTTAAAAATAAACTTTCTTTGCATTGGTATAATATTCCTGTATGAATGTCTTTATGAATTTGGTTAATTCGTTCTTATATCCTTTGTATCCATTACCTTTAATTTTTCTTATATATATATATATATATATATATATATATATACACACATATACACACGTATATATATATTTTTTTTCATACATACATCTCTACATCAATTCATACATACGGCGTAAAGAGTGGTGCTCCTATTGGATCTGGTGATTTTTGGATTAAGACTCAAGCTGTACACTGTAAACTATTAACTCTTCAGTACATTTATGTTTTCATTATGTGCTTTAAGCACATTTATAATTTTTTCCCTGTCTGTCATTGCACTTTCTCTAAGTTATGCAAAGAAGACTGTATACGTAGCAAGATTAGGCCTCCAAAGATAGATATTTATATGGAAAAAATTAGTGATTTAAAGCATCAAAGCAGCAACTGCTGCAGTGACGTTTGAAAGATGCAGGAGACATATTGGATTTTTAGGTGCAAAATTTCTATACTCCTCTTAATTCAAAGATTTTTCAGGAACAGGAAGTCCAGAACAAAAATAAGATGCATGCTTGTTCCTGCAATGAGGCATGCTTAAAATAGAATAAATAAAATTAATAATACATTCTGATCATATCCCCTTACTATACCAACTAGTTTTTATGTAGCAAATCAATACAAAAATGAATGTTTTAGAACCTAGATCTTAATTTAAGTTTAACACATAAAAAGGCTCACTTTATTATTATCATTATGTTTTTTATACCTTATTCAGATACAAGACATTTCCAAAGTAAAAGTATATTTAATAATTCCCAGAATAAAACAGCCCAACATCCATGTTAAAACAAGTAATTTTATTCATTTATCTTAAAAAAATTGAAATAAAGTGCCTTTTATGTACAATAAAAACAACAATCACAATCTCAATTATACAAAAAAATACAGTTCACAAATTTGTACAGTTTAAAAAAAAAAAATCATGCAGGCAAGACCACATTTGTCTAGCAACTATTCAGTCAACTAAGCTTATGGTGTTCAGTATGCTGAGCCAATGCTTTGTCTCATCGTTGAGGATTCGGATTTGTGCTTTGCAACCTACTGCTATACTACATCATGCAGCACAAAGGATCCAGTGCTCTTCTAGTGGTATTATTTTATACTTCTGACCTTTTGAGGTGAATCCTGGAAATATGGAGTCAGAAATAACCTGCATTTGAGGAAAATAGACTGCTGTAGATGTTCTATGAATAGATAACTGGCTACATTCAAGTCCAGTACAGTATGTTTGATTACTGAGGAGCTGTGGTTTGCACGTCAATAAATATGCACATTGATGACACAGGATTTATCATATAGGATACGATCACCCAGTTAAGTTGAACAGTTCTGTATTTGTAGCTCCTTGTAATATCGGTTAAAGAAGTGTATAATAAAAACATCAACTGCTAAAGATGCTGCTGATTGGGTTTGCGTACGTTTTGTTTAAATGATCCAAGGCTGCAGGATGGAGCAGTTTTCATTGCTGTTTATAGGCTAACTAAAAAGCGTGGTGGTGATGACGTAAATCTACAACTGACCCGTGTTGTGTAGTGGAGTTAAGTGTGCCCGCTGGGGACTACAATCATGGTATTGACCACATTTCTGTTGGCGAAGTCACTGCTGGGTGATGTACAGCATAGCACACAGCTGAAGGCAGAAAAAACTGGATATCTACTCTAAAGGCATTTCTACGTGAAGTGGTGTTATCAAGCACCTTAATACAGGTTACAGAGACTGTTTTCAATCACCTGTTCACAAAGACTTGCTAAACTTTAGTGACAAAATGCTTGTTTGTATGGTGGCAGCTGGCAGCAGTTTGGGAAAACAAACTTGTCAAAAACATTTTTAAATATAGTGTCTCCTAAGGAACTGTAAACCCAAAAATGTTGTTAAAAAATGAAATAAAGAAAAAAATCTGGGTATAAACAGAATAAAAAAACAATGCTATGCTAGCCATCTATGCTAACCAACCATTTGTAGTGATGTTTGAAATAAATTAAATAACAGACTATATCACCAGAACACAAAGATAAAATAATTACTTAGAAGTCACCAAGTAAAATGGTAAATATACTAAAAAAAAAAAAAAAAAAAAAAAAAAAAAACAACAGCTAATAAATAGATTTTTTTTGGCCTTGACTTGAAATGCTTAGCTAGCAAGCCGAGCTAAGTAGCATCAATGAAAAGCAAATAATATGAATTAATGTCATAGCAACAGTCTGTACTTTTATAACTGTTCATTTTAAACCATTAATATAATAAAAACTGAACTATTGCTGTTAGTAACTCAAAAAAGCAGTTTTTTTGTATTTTATCTAGTAGCTTCACTGGTTAGCACAGTTTTTAATAGGCTGCTAGCTAAAACAAATATTTTTATTTTTAATCATTTAAAATCAAATAACTTTTTTTGTGGAGAACAAAATGGGTTTTGTTTTATTATTTTGTTTTTCTCTAGCAAAAAAATCCTAAAGGATATATAATTCAACATCTACACAGAGTGGGAAGTTTCTAATCAACCGTCTCCAAAAAGAAGACGAGTAAAAAAACAAAAATGATAGGAATCTAAAAAACACGTATCCTGTCATGAGGCGCTTGATAAAAAACAGGTAAGGTGCTGAAAGGATGGTGCGTTGAAATCTGTATTTCCTCAAGTTGGCAGTAAAGCACTATGTCAAAAATAAAATCAAATAAAAATACTCAGTGTTCAATCTCTAGTTTTAAGACTACCTCTACGACACATCTTGCACAACGTCCCTTAACAACACACAATATTTAGCACAGGCACTGTATTTACACAAAAACCAAACACAAATGGAAAGGAGGATATGCCGAGCATTGTTGTGCAGTATGCTGTGCCATTACTTTGTCAACTTGTAGCCGTTCCAGAGCATTTTTGGATCTACTCAGTGTTCAAAATAGTATTTGAATACTGGAATATATATATACTGTATTCTTACTTGATCAATGTAATAAAATCATTATGTATTCTAAGATACTGTCACCACATTGTAAATGATTCACACTAAGACTGGCAACATTATCAGCTTTTGACTTCTTTGGAGATTTGGTTTTTAAGTCTCGAGAGTCTTTATATGACTGAGTGCTAAGACGTACAATGACGTCCCTAAAGAAGTTCTCATCCTTAGCAGTTAAGACTTCTGCTCGCAGTAGTTGCATTCACTTCTGTATGATTTAACTGAAGAGAAATGTGCAAATATTTTAACCCTGATTACCTGTGCTTTCACAATAGCATTACCTTGGCTTTTCAATGAATGTGGTGAATGCCATGTGGATAAGACATGTAACCTGGAAATATTGGGGGTGTATAAAACTTGAATCTACATCACTACAGGGCCTCACAGAAGTAGTCACACCTTCTGAACTTTGTCACATGTTTACATGTTTTTTGGATGTTTTTGTGGAGCCATAAGGAATATACATGTATATATTTTTTTTTCTTACAAATAAAGATATGAATACAAAAACAATGATCCAGTGTATAAATGAAAGATGCCAAGAAGAACATAGTTTTAGAAATATGAAGAAATTAAAATGCAATTTAAAATTGTCCTATATGACACATGGGAGAAATGATAAACATATGGATGATGTTTTTTTGGTTAACATGCAGAATGCAATGTGTAACATCACCTCCACAATGACAGACAAGGTGGGGGGAGCATCATGCTGTGGGGCTCCTGTTTTTAGCAGGATTTAGGAAAGTTGGACAGAGTTGATGAGAATATGGCCAGAGGTAAATACAAATTAATACTGGAGCATTTAAAAGACTTGATTTTGACTTAAAAAAAAAAAACCTTCCACAAGGAAAAGAAACAAAAACAAAAAAGGATAAAATGATTAATAAAAAGTTTGGACCCAAAATTAAACTGAGAACCTGTAGCAAACTTTGTCTAATAATGCTTTAGCCATGTTATGCCACTTTATATTGATTAGTCACAAATTCCCCACAAAAGATATATAGCGTGTTTGGCTGCAACATGAAAACATGTGGAAAAGTTCAAGAGGCATGAAAGCACTACATTCTGTAAAAGACAGAACACCAGCTTCAATCTGTCGCCTTCAGCAACATCAATCTGAAGCTGTATGACTGGAGCTAAAGCTAACCAAGAAGGCTGTAAAGTTAGTTAAGCCTAGCCGTATTTGCATCTGTAATGTCAGCAAGAAGGCAGAAGGAAAACTGATTGACAACCACATGGCATCTACACACGCCATGTCAACCTTTGGCCCCACATGAAGATCACTTATTCTGCTCAAACACATTTTGCACAGTTTGCTATGAGCTAACAGTCTTGGAGAAATCCTCCAAAATTTGATCTTCACATTTATTTATTATTAGTGCCGCAATACTTTGACATTGATCAATGCTAACAGAAACCATGAGATGGTCATGACAGGATGGCACTATTGCATTTAGACAAGTTTTTTTCAGTTTTTTTGGCACAGTACATGATGGTTTCAAAGTTGCCCTGAATGTGTGGAGAGATAGAGATGTTCCCCCTCTTGTTTTACCACCAGCCTCTCTGATCTGCAGTGTGAATGAAGTCTCTTTCACATCTGCTTGAAAAGAAACGAGCATCTAGGTCCATTTATCAACCCGTAGGGGCACCTTCAGCTTAGTACGGTTAAGACCGATCGTCTCAAATAAGAAGGTTTTCGGCGGTGACATTTTCTGCAAAGCGGACAATCTTGACGACAGCGTACATTCAGGAGGTAAATGACAGTGTTTCGGAGTCAGGGCAAGACCTTTCCAGCACACGTTTTCTCAGGATCAAGGGAACAATGCGATGGGCTTGATGAAAATGAATGACTTTAAGAATATTCGTGTTACCCTGAACTCTGGGTAGCTGTAGCTTGGTTCTGTGTATTGTGCACAAAAAATGTGCAGGATACTCATTCATGGCAGGACGACTATCAATGATCTGACATCCAGGCTCGGCAGTTAATTCATTGCATACCAACATACTGATATAGGTAAATGTTTTTTTTTTTTTTTTTTTAACATTGCGCTGTATTTATTTCTTGGCTCCTTAGCATACACACACTCGCATAATGTCTTGGTGTCCATCCGAACGGCTCAAATAAGACAGAAACGATGATAGCTCATCTTAGCAGCTGCCATGGTTCGGTATCCTGGTCAAAACAGGAGAGTTTATGCTGCACCCTCTGCTCCAACGCTGGAGCAAACCAGACCAACCTCTGGCTTCGGAGTGGAAATGGTAAAACGAAATGACCTCTGCACTGATCACAGAACCAAGATGACTAAAAATAAGATGTGCTGTGATGTAGGTGGAAGTCGGGGTTTCCTCTCCCTCCCTTTGGGAACCACATCGTTCATGGAAATGCTGTTTCGGAGACGCTGCGCTCCTCATACGATGGAGTCCTTGATCTCCGAGCCCAGCCTCACTCGGGGCCGCGGGCAGGTCGGCGAGTACTCCACATGGCTCTCCTTTACGTTGAGCGGCCGCCTGTCGGAGGCCTCGGAGAAGCTCTTGCTGTTTTCCGGCGAGGACTCGTGAGTGGGCGTGCTGCAGATGTAGTTGTCGTTTAACGTCTGGTAGCCCTTGTGATCTGAGGTGGAAACAGGGATGGTGTTCCCATTTAGGGGTAAGCTCTCCGTGGGCTTTCCAACTATCCTGGGTTTCTTCTGCTGCATGTTGGGGCACTCTCCTTGCTTCAACATGGATTTCATATGATCACGGTTCCTGTAGACGACGAACAAGGAGAACACGACGAGGGAGAACGCCAAAAGAGCACACACCACGATCAGCTCGTTCCAGTACGTCTTTGTGGGATCAGAGCGAGACTCGCCGGGCAGAATCATCGTTTCCTCCTGCGCAACGTGAGGCGTACGCGAGTGACCAATCAGAGTGCTGCTTTCCTGGCGGGGCTCTGCTGTCACACAGTAGTTAGCCAACAGCTGGCGGAAGCCCTCCTCCTCAGACCAGCACTCGTAGGTTTCCATCCTGTCAGACTGAGCCACCACCACCAGGTTCCCCTCTGGGGTGGCGTAGAGGAACTGGCTGGCGTCGTCGCTGTAGCGCCACTTCCTCTGAGCCAAGTTGGAGCGCAGCTTACAGGGCAGGACCCGAAATGTGTTAGCCGGGACTGTAATGAGCTTACAACGAGATGCACCTGAAAAAAACAACAAGATGAAGTTGATTTACAAAGATTTCAGTGAATCACTTCAAAAAGTCAAACTCATTAAAACGAAATGTCTAAAATATTATTAGTGTTTTACTTCCACTGCTTTTGGATCAATTTAAAACAAACTACTGTTCTAATAGAGATATTTTATGTTATTGCCTCCAACATAACGAAAACTCAAAAGCCCATTTCTTCATAAGCAGGCTGTTTATAGAGGGCTGTATGTAAGCATATTATTAGAAAGTTGAGTGGATAGAAAAGGTACAGTAAAAAAATATATCTCATAACAGTATTGATTTCTTATAATAAGAGCAATTGTCCTCAAATTGAACAGGTAAATCAGATAACCTGCCAATGAATTATTTTAAAAGGGGAGCGGCGGCCTAGTGGTTAGGGCATAGAGCTTGGAATCCAGAGGTTCCGGAGCCCCACTAACACAGACTAAGCAAGACCCTTAACCCCACACTGCTCCCATGGTGCCCCATGATGGCAGCCCACTGCTCGCCAAGGGGATGGGTTAAATCAGAGCTAAATTTCTCCAATGTGAGATCAATTAAGTTACAGTAAATGATTATTATTTTAAAATAAGGTAATACAGTATTATGCATTTGAAATAAGGTAACAGTTGTTTTATTTCTTATTTGAAACATAAATTAGCAAATGTTCTTAATTACCAGTTTAAATCAAGAGAAATTTAATTATTTTAGGAAATATTTGTTTAAGCTTATTCCTTTTTTGCAGTGTAAACTAGCAATACGAGTAAATGGGAGTAACTGCAGCCTTGCACATTTAACCCACTTAATAGATGGCTGGACGTCGTTTTGCATTAACTGATGCATCAATGCAGTGGCACATGGAGGCGGTCAGCCTGTGGCTCTGCTCAGATGTTAAAGCAGAGGGATAAAAAATAAATAAATAAATGAAGCTTTAAGATTATATTTTCATTTTCTGATGCAGTTGTGCTTGAAAGTTTACACACCCTCCCATTTAAGAAAAGGATAAATTCACACTAGTAATTCCAATAATAAAACACTGGGGGAAAAAAACATCCATCCATCCATCCATCCATCCATCCATCCATCCATCCATCCATCCATCCATCCATCCATCCATCCATCCATCCATCCATCCATCCATCCATCCATCCATCCATCCATCCATCCATCCACCCTCTCCCACATCTTCTCCCTCGGTCCTTTTCACGGTCGCGGTGGGGCCTATCTCCAGCTGTCTACAGGTGAGAGGCGGGGTACACCCTGGACAGGTTGCCAGTCCATCGCAGGGCAACACAGAGGCAAACAGGACAAACAAACAGTTCAGTTTATTTCATTTGCAGCTGATTTTTTCCTGTCTTTAATGGAGCTGTTTGTAACCTTTCAAGCACGACTGTACACCTGACAGCATTTGACACGCTCAAGGTGGCCATTGTTCCTGAAGAGACAAATAATTTCCCTTTTGGTCTAAAAATGGAAACAATTACATGGTGTTTGTGGGCAAATGGTGTACAAAAAAGAGGACACAGCAATATCATCTAAATGCTAAATTATTCAGCTGATATATTTGTTAACAAGGGCAGCGTTTGTTGACTCGTGCCAGGCTTGTAGCCGTCTTTGTTTTCAGAACTGACATGTTATTTCAACTCTTAAGTACATGCTGTTTGCCGTGTTTTCAAAGTAACTGGCAGCACTTCAATTAGAGAGCATTTTGCAGGGGCAGGACACACTCACGAGTAGCGGCTGGTCTGCTAGATCTGAGGAAGGGAGCGGTGGAGTTGCAAATGGCTGATGTGTCAGCCTCCTCCACGTCCTGCTGCCAGTGGCTGAGAGAGAACAGACGACAAAAACAACAAGGTGAGCGCTGGCAGCTGGAGGAAGAACGCAAGCTTTTCTCTCAAACTCTCTGGTTTAGAAAGAAATGTTTACAGATTCCTCTTCATGACTGAAAACACAGCGTTCCTGCAAAAGCAGATTTTTTCCTTAAGCATATGACTGAACTTTACATGCTTAAGTCACAAGGGTGTCTGACTCATAGGATCACTGCAACAACAAGATCATATGTTTCTGTGAACCTGAAATAAAAAAGAAATATCTACTTCCCAGATAAAAATAGATTCATTTTATCTGATTTCAATCTTAATAAATATAGATTCAGTCTGTATAACAGTGGCGGCTGGTCAATTGGAGGCATTAGGGTGCCGCACCACCCACCCAATGACCCGGATTGAGACATTAAAAAAAATATATATGTGTCACACAATAACTGATTAAAGAACAAATGTTCAAAATATACATATAATCGTCAAAAAAAAAAAAAAAAAACAGTTTGAGTTTTGGGAGAATTTTAGACAAACTTCTGAGGAAAAAAAGCCTTTAGTTAGACACAACAGAAATTAAAATTTCACTATGATTTTACAACAAAGCCTTGAAAATTACAAAAATAAATAAAAATTAGCGTAAAATTAATAAAAAAATACAAAATAACTTATGATTTATAAATCACATTACAACACATTTTCCTTTATAGATCATAATACACATTATCGAAGAGCAATCCCTAAAAATACTGAATAATAATAATAATCATAAAATAATATATAAATATATAATATTTGTAAAATATAATCTGAAAATATAATAATATAACACTTTGTGTTTATCATATTAATATTTAATTGCAAAATATATAACTTTGCATATATCTCATCCAGTTTGAGTTCAGTTTATAGTTCAATAGTTTTTAAAATTACTAAATATGTGTAATGTAACTGAAAGGTCATTCTAAAATTAGTTTTGGTCTTTTAAGGGGTTGTGGCATGTAAGAGATTATAGTGATATTATCTCTGACTCGTCTTTCATGTGATTAAAATGAGATCTAAGGCGCCTCCTATTCATTCTGACAGCTGCTGTCTGAACTGTGGTCTGATCCAAGATGGCCGCCCTCTAGGCATGCTGACAGCGTCCAATGAGGCGTCTACGTATATAACGTCTATGGTCAAAGGATTCTTAAGTGCGCCATCGGTGTGGGGTGTCTCACCTGTCGGGTGGGGCCATCCTGACATCCCGGCACAGCCATCCTGACCAGGCACAGTAGGGATCTCTGGACAACACGCACTCACCGCAGCTCAGGTAGTTGGAGCAGTTAGCAACGGGAACCTCCACCAGGCCCGAGTACGACGACACGAACAACAGACCCTACACAGGAGGAGGGAGAGAAAAGAAAAAGCCATTTCAACTCTGTGCGTGACTAAAGATCAACGCAGACCACAGGAAGCAATCTGCTTTAGGTTATGGGTTTTTGATTTCAAAAAAGGAACATCAGACTGAAACAATTACTTCAGATAAACAGAAGAAGCTAACCTAGCTAATGAACCAAGCCTGGCCAGCTGGTTTCAGTCTTCACGGCACTGCAATCAGTGCATGTTCACAATGTCAGGAGTTTCTTAGACAGTTCTTTGTTCAC
The DNA here is from genome assembly GCF_016077235.1 of Cyprinodon tularosa. Classification (NCBI taxonomy): domain Eukaryota; kingdom Metazoa; phylum Chordata; class Actinopteri; order Cyprinodontiformes; family Cyprinodontidae; genus Cyprinodon; species Cyprinodon tularosa. The sequence goes on from NW_024039631.1 coordinate 74,651, forward strand.
AGCAGTGAACGTTTTAGTGTCGGCAGAGGAAAAAGTACAACAATACAACACAGCAAGCAAGCCGATCCTCCTTCCTGGAGCTAAGCATTTACTCATAATAAATATCCCTGCTTTTACTAGAATTACAGAATTGCAAATAAAATTGTAGTTTGGTAGCTTTGCCCAAGAGAGACGTCTTTATGCAATAAGTAGGATCGAGGTAATGAAATTTAGCTCCTAGTAAAGCACCAGAGAGTATAATAAACTGTCTTCCAGGCAGAGCTACAGCTAATTCAAAGGAAAGGCTGGAGTGGAGGGAGAATATCTGGAGTCATTTTACCATCTTATCAGTTTACAGATGCTACAAGTAAGAGTAAAGACTTCATTTAAACTCATATGAAAAGAACCAGAGCAGCATCAGTAGATTATCCTCACTGTATTTGACTGTCTTTGTTCCTGTGTGTTAACGTCGTGACGTACCCGCTGAGAGTCCAGCTCCATGTGCTGCACGGGCTGCGGCTCTGCAAACAGAACCATCTCCTCTATGATGTGCATCTTATCGTTAACATTGATGGCCTTGTGCAGCTTCCCATCATCTGAGAGAGAGAAAGAGAACAACGTTGATCTTTGGCTGACATGGTTCAAAACAACTCACTCTGCTTTTATTCCTCCCCTCTTTCGGTTGGTTGATTTTTTTTGTTGCAAAAAAGGAAAAAGCGGCACCTGTTCCGATAAAAAGAACGTCGTAAGCTCTCTCTATCCCTTGGATCTTGTGCACGGCGATCTGGGTGTAGCGGACACTGCGTTTCAGCAGGAGGGGGGAACTGCGGATCACACTGTCCATCAGGAAGTGGTCCTTCACGAAGTTGAGGACCTTATCAGGCATGTGCAAGGACGACTGGATGCCCATTTGCCTGGCGTGGTTGGTGACACACTTCAAAGGAACAAACAAGAGATGAAAATATAAGTCTGATTAATCAAGTATTTAGGGTATGAAGGGTTTCCTTTGAATCCTTTTTGAGCATTTATCGTTAAACTCTTAGCATCCTGTTTATTTCTCTAATGTCTGTCTGGTACCATCCGAGTTGATGATCATCTCCCCCTAATGGTCAGGGGCACTTTTATTATGTCAAGCTAATTTACAGATTTTCTTAAAGGTATAGTGGAGGACTTTCATGAATTTTTGAAAAGAAAAAAAAGCACATGCACAACCCGGTACCCACTCCCGAGAGGGAATGCCTATTAAAAGAGTGTGAGAGCGTGCACAAGCGCATTTCTCCTCGTGCACGCTCTGTTTATAAGTTGTTGTTTGCATCGCTCATACAAGCTTACTTTCCATAAGAAGATTTGCAATTTTTCCACTATGTCAGACTCACCATCGTTTTATGAAAATGGGGACGAGCATGTAGGACGACTTTACGTAAACATATCACCAGAATGATTGACAGTTAGGAGGACCACTTATTTAGATGATCCACCCAGAAAAAAAAACATCCTCCACTATACTGTACGTTTAAGTGGAGTTGTTTTTGCTAATTGCAGCAGTTTTCCTCTGCGTGTTTATTCGTTGGCATCCTTTATGCGTTTTCAGGGCGTTTCAACCTCGCTGCTTTCATTACTGTGATTGCAGCATTTCACTGTTTTTCTTTGCATGTGCTTTTTTTTATGTTTGTGTGGTAGTCTAATTTCACATTTTGATAGTCCTGTTTTTGTGTTTTCAGGATTTTTTTTAATAAACTCAGAACAAAAGACATTATCTATGGTTACAAAGTGACTGATAAAAAAGAAAAAAAGGTTAAGGGGTATGAATACTTTCAGCAGCCACATTAATCTGACCAGAAAGAAACTTTTAAAAACAGAGAAATACATTCCTATCTGGATTTGCATTTTAAAGTCATACATTAGTAAAAAAAAAAAGCCAGCTTATTCAACCATGTTGTGCTCTTATATACAATTTCCTGCAGAAATTGGTCTAAATAGTTCATTTTATTAAATACTTTAATAGCCTGTAACATATTTAATAAACCAACTAAAATAACTCACCGCCCCAGGCCGTGGCTCCGGTACTGGGTGGTTGTAAGTGTACCACAGCTGGTTCTCCCTGTTGACTTCTCTATAGCGGCCACTGAAGGCCGCTTCCACCTGAGCCATGCTGAAGGCACACACTGCCGAGCTGCCCGACGCTCCTTTATACCTGCCAGCAAAGATGCTCTTTTTAGCCGGTGGGAGAGCTGATTTAAACAGACGACAGCGGGCAGAACCAGCATCATCGGCCTCACCACTGTGAAGTGAAGACGCCGTAGAAGACAGTGCTCTCCCAGCTGTCTCCTGTTGGCTTCAGAACAAACATATCCTGGATGATGTTGAAGGGGAAGCCGTCGTCGGGGAGGGAGCACAGGAGCTGGGCCTTAAGGAAGGTGGTCCACTTCTTCTGCAGCACCCGCTCTCCTCCTTTGTCCCCCTGAAAGGAAATCCACATTGTTGCAGGATATCACAGGAGATTTTCTGTTGCATTATTAATTGGGTGAGCACCTAATCTCTGCTCATTCCAACAGGGTCTGCAGGGCTATGTGTGGCCCCGTGATAAGAGGGGATGGAGGTCAAGAGGCTGTTTCATATGAGCAGCAGCAGCAGGGGCTTAAAGTTTAACCCACATCTGATACCAAGAGGAGACGTTGTAGCTGAGGTGGTTAGAGGAGCAGGCCTTAGCCTCTGAACTCAGTCTGTGTGTAAAAGGTTTAAAACCAGTAGAGCTGTAATTACTAAATTTCACATCAGACCTTGATGGGGTATATGCAGAGCTCCAGGGGAGGATTTACTATTAAGCAATACTACTGTAGACAGTTGCCTAGGGCCCCAAGTTCTCCTGGGGGCCCCATAAACTCTGTTTACATATATAGTTAATACAGCTATTCCTTATTCTGTATTTTTGATAAAAATACTTTCACTAAAAAGCCATCATTCGTCTCAGCCCCCCCCCTTCAGTGTCCACCATAATGAATCAGTCCATTTGCTGCAAATGTTCAGAAAGGTCCAAACAGACAGCAGCAAACCATTTGAAAACAAACGATACAAAAAGCAGTGTTATTAACTTAGCACTTTTGTGGCAATATTTAGGGGCTTTTCAGACCCCTCTAGTGCTTTTATTTCAAAAAAGTGCCTGGCAACAAATCTAGCTACTTTTTTCTGCTACTGGAGACTTTGATGGCAACATATAAAAGCATTGAACTCTGCTCTCCAGACCAAGTAGATTGGTAACCCCGCCTCCTGCACTCCTCTATCTTGTCTGCTGTCATGATTCATGCAGCTATTATTTCATCCAAATGAAAAATAGAGAACAGACAAGCAGATAATGGCTTGTCTACAGTGAAAAGAAGGACTAGGTGATTTACTTTTGCCTTTTTGGAAACACAGGAAGGAGCAATCAGCTTAGTGCTTTGAAAAAATCTTTCATTGCTTTCGATACAGCATGAAAAGTCAGCCGAGTACAGAACATAGAGAGGAAAACAACAAGAAAAGGGACAAGAAGAGAGGGACAAAACCTAGAACAGATAATTTATGTCCATTCTATTAAAATTTCTGTGTTTGTATAATGGGTCTGTTTTATGTGTTGTCTTCTCAATTCAGAGGGCCCCCTGCCTGTCTTTGCCTAGGGCACCAAATTTCCTAAATCCGCACCTGCAGAGGTCAACTATAATTAAACAATGGATTCGAAAGTTTTTGTATGAAAAAGTGTGAGCTATTTTTTTTTGAGGATTACTTCCATTATTTAAAGGTATAAGTAAAAGAGATGATTTCATGTTTAATAAATCATCAAACCATCTATAGGTGAAACTAAACAAATGAATAATAAAGGGACTCTTGATTTCCAGACAAAAGATGTATAGGAAACAAACTGCCTTAGAGTCTGGAATAAAAGATGTCCTCAAAACAACACCTTTAAAGCTGCCTTCCTGCATTTAGTTAAACCTCAGAGAACGGGTTTAACTACCCGCAGGAGATATACAGACGTGTCCATTCCCTGCAAGAGGGTTTTTAACCATGGTATTTTAACATTAGGAAAATGTACAATCATGCACATCTGGTCAGAGCAGACTGAATATTTCTTTTTGCATCTTTGGTGTACATCGTGCTTTTATTCTGCAGGGTAGGATGCCTGTAGGTGTACAAACGACAGCCTTAGACGGCGTCTCTCCTAACTTCCTGTGCGCCACGGGGAAAGTCCTCACTCATCTCACGGTGCACAAACTCACAATGGAGCTGGAGATTTCCCTAATTTGCTTCCTGTGTGACCCAATGGTTCCAGAGTTCAGTATTTAACCTCAGAAACTCCTCAGAAACCATCAGCTGTGGTCTTGTGGTTGCATTCCTTATATATTTACTGATATCATAGACAAATAAATAAAATGGGTTTGTATAAAGTAAAAAAAAAAAAAAAGAAAAGTTGTAAAATTTTATGAGTTTCATCCATTTTCTGCACCCCTATAGAAAGCTCCTAATCCCATCAGAACATAAAGACTTCTTTAAAATCTGGATTAACTCCTTAAATCATCATGCAATGCATCCTTTTTGTCTGTAGAGGGCGCCATTAAGGTCAGATGATGGAAGATATTGGTTTCTGTGGGCTCTGAAATGGAATAAAAAAGATGGAGCCTAATTAAAACTAGGATTAGAGGTTTATGGGATTTAATATGTGGAAAACCAAACTTACAAAGGACATTTTAAACAAAAGGAAAATGCCAGAGAGTCATGCTGCAAAATATTGCTTGCTTGTTTCTGGAGATGATATGTGGAAATGGAAAGAAATTCTGTTAATATTTACTTCTTAGGAACTGACTGGACCTTCTGTCCAAACAGCTCTTCCTACGAGTGAATGACTCACTCCCTTTTCGTCTGACACAAAATACTCCCATAAGCACTTCTCTTCACATTCCGCTTGTGAACACAAGCCGGCGGACCCACCTACAAAGTACAGCCAGCGAGTGGAGCAGGAGGAGCAGGAAGGGGAGAGAGCGGGAGCAAAACGATATCCAGGCAGTCCTGAGAAGCATCTCCTTGAAAATGCAGAAACAATTCCTGCACGACAAGGAGCGAGTGGGGCTTAGAAAAAGTGCAAAACTACAACAACTTCCTCCTCTGCGTGCGTCACACAAAGCATCCAGGGAGCTGAACCTCCACAGTGAGGAGCAGCCCTCGTTCCTGCTCTCTCTCAGCTGTCCACTGCTGCTGTGGCAGTGTTCTGCTGAGCATCACATCATTTCAGCCACACCCTTCTGGCAGCCAAAAACAAAACAAAACAAAAAAAAAGCCCAGCATTACACAACACTCGTAGGTTTTTACAACTCACAGTCATACAGGCCTTCCGGAGTGAAATGAAGGTAACTTAGGAAAGCTGCTCACACACAAACCTACTCTCCAAAGTCCCTGACTGAACACACCTGAATAAACACAAGGAATAGGGAGTGGGAGAGAGGAGGGGAACAGATGGGAAAACAACTCTGACTCTGGGCTGTAAAGCTTTCCTTCCCAAACAGTAGTCGGAAAACTACGGGAACAAAAAGGAGACTTTCCCTTTTTTTTATTATTTCCAATACGTGACAAGAAGCCTGTCTTCTTTCTGAGCTCATACCCAGATGACACTGGACACACAAAATGATTGAGACATTCAATAAAAACACGCAGCAACTCATCTGAACTCGGTCCAATGAACAGAGAGAAACGGAGGATTATGTTTTCTGTCTTTCTCGTAAGTGTTACTCCGTAGAAATCCCTTCAGGAATGAAATTCCAAAACGCTGCATCTGCATGGGTAGTTGGAGATCTTAGTGGAGAATCCATCACCAACCTTTTTCAATCAGCTGTAACAGATGATGGATGCTGTTCAGGCTGCAGTATGCATTCAAATGTTCAGTAAATACATCAAGCAGAAAGAAGCTTTTTTCCATGCAGTCCTTATTAAATAAATATATTACTGTCAGTTTTTCCTCTTTCTTTTGGCACAGTTAAAATAAAATCAAACAACCTAAAAAAAACCAAATCTTCTACATGCCTTTATTGGCATCACATAAGATGAATTTCCAAAAAAGTAAAAAAAAAACAATCTTTGTTTCCAAGTTTGAAGACGTTTTGCTTCCCATCAAGGAAGCTTCCTATTCAAAATGACCACGCTTTGTTGGGCTACTCTATAAAACCTCGAACTCAACGCTATTCCTGACATTTTGAATTGAAAAGCTTCCTGGAAAAGCTGAGAATCTTCACCAGCATGTAAGATGAAACATTCTCGGAAAGATTTTATTTAGCCTATTAACAAATGAAAGTTATTTGCATTTATTAAACTTTCATTCTTCAGTGCATTTCCATGCACTCTGTGTGGCTGCAGCAAAGCATTTGGAATACATGGATTTTAGAAACATCTAGCAACACTAACACAAATAGAAGCCAGTTTTCTTTGCGAAGACATTTACATCAATCCAAGCTGGTGTAGTTAATGGGTTCCATAAGCGGGTTTTTTTTCTGTTTTCTGCAAAACTGCTGCATCAGCTGAAGTAATGGTATTTTAACCTGCATGCTTTGTCAAAGCGCTGGTAAATGCTTAATATTTAAGGTGGTCCACAGAATACCTCCTTCTTAATGTCCCGTCAGCTCAGGCTTACAGCATGATGGGACTGGTTGATCTGTGGTGTCAGTAGAAGAGCTCCCCTGCTGACAATATTAAGTGTGTTTTTGATCTTAGAGTCTCCACAACTTGAGGCAGAAGCTTTGCTCCCGACGCACAGCTTCAGCCTGGCAGAGTCGGGACCAAAGGGCAAAATGGAAGGGAGGGGGAATCATGGGAGTAGCCCCCCCCCCCCAACGACAGCTGCAATAGCATGAAGGAAGAACACCTGAGAGTCATGGGCCAGAAGCAGGCAAACCAAGGGTCCAACCCATGTCAGTCCTCTACCCCTGCCTGATGCGAATCAAAGCGTGCCAATTGCAACTGACAGCTGAACCCCGGTCAGGCAGTTTTACAATCGGACGGTACAATCCACAAAGCTATGACAGATCTGTAACGTTAACGACTGTTGTCATGTTTGCAGTTTGCTTCAGCGCCGTCTTCCACAGCAGACGTCATCATAAATAAAGCAACTAAATGGCTGAAACACTGGCGGTTAAAGGTATAGTGGAGGATTTTCGAGAATTTTTTAAAAAGACTCGTCACTTCAAAAAAAAAGTATGTGCACAACCCTGTACCCGCTCTGGAGAGGGAACGCCTATTAAACTCATGCGAGAGCGTGCATGAGGAGAAATGGGCTCGGTTTTAAAGTTGCTGTTTGCATCGCTCATTCAAACTTACTTTCCAAAAGGAGATTTGCAATTTTTCCACTATGACAGACTCACCACAGGTAAGTGAAAATGGGGTCGAGAGTGTAGGACGGCCTTATGTAAACATATCACCAGAATGATTGACAGTTAGGAGGACCACTTATTTAGATGATCCACCCGGAAAAAGAAAAATCACTTCAGTTTAAAGGGACATAGTGTAACTCAGGGATGCTCAAGTCCAGTCCTCCAGAGCTACTATCCTACAACTTTTTGATGCAACCCATTTTTAACACACCTGAATCAGATGAATAGCTCGTTACCGGGCCTCTGCTGGACTAAATGAGGGGATTGAGCCTTTCGATTCAGGTGTGTTACAGAAGAGAAGAGCTTTCAATGACTGCATTTAAATGTGTGTTATTACTGATGTATTACCTCCACTAACACTCAGATACATTTCATAAGGCGAGACTGTTATGTTAGTTTATACGCAAGGCTGGTTACCTATAGGCGAAGCATCATTTAGCCCAGTCAGCCATCTTGAAACTACAGACGCCGTTGGGGATAATATGGTGCTAATGTGCAAAACGGTTTCACCATCCTCAAGAAAAAGCAGAACTTCAACGACGTAACCGGAAATGTTTGAAAAACAGGGATAAATTTTGGGCAGGCCTTCTCCAGATGGAAGGAGCTAATGAAGGAGAAATGGTTTAAAAAGGACACTGAAATTACCCTGTTTCTCCTTGACATGTAAATGAACTGTACTGCCTAAGTTAGCGTAAAGCTAACTTTTTCCATCTGGTTTAGTTAGACAGTGTTGCACGTCACCGAAGAGGTTCCTGCAAACATATACTAATCTTGTTGGTGCAGAACTGTAGGTTTACATGGGTTTAGTAGCCATGGTGAACGCTGGCTTTTTCTCACAGGGTTAGGGCTAGCTTGTAGAGACTTCCCTTTACCTTGGATGGCATGGTTACACCTGCGTTGTCATATAGTGTTTGTTTGAGTGAAATATTCCAATTTAACCGATGGATAAGAGTCATTCTTACACAATAGCCCTTTAAAGGCAAGGTAAACCCGTTTTAAAAATCTGTTTAGAGGAGATCAGCTGATCTGTTCCTCTTGTGACCTCTTCAACCCAAATACTGATGTTTTTCATTATTATTGCCATCATTATTTTGCAAAGAGTTAAATGCTTTATTACCCAGCAGAGTTTTGGAGCTGGTGGACATTTTTATGAAGCGTTCTGAAACTATGCCTTCCTGTAAAGCTCCCCCTCTGAAACAACGTCAGCCAGGGGCAAAAAAAAAGGAGCATCTGCATTCCAGTAAAATAAAAAAGGTGCTTCACGGAGCGGAGAATGCTATTCTTCTAATTTTGTTTCACAGCTGAACTGCAGCAAGTCGCCTCAGTCTGTGGGCCTTTCTGTCACTGATTTCCATATTTAGAACCCAGGAGGTGTCGCATCTCCAACTACCAGAGCCTTGCAGGACTAAGTCATTAGGCTGTCACTTGAGATTACATGCTGTCTCCATGATTCCTCAAATTATTGCCTCCGCCAGAAAGAAGCATCAGTCAGGAAAAGGGTTGCTGAATGCATGTTTATACAACAGCTTTAAAAAAATCTTCATGAGAGATGAAAAGTCTGGATATCCAGGGTTGATGGATTAAACTGAACTCAGACAGACTTCAGGAACAAGCGAGCGGCTAAAATAGTGCAAATAGTTTCTGCAGTTTAAATGTTTTCTGTGTATTAGAAGAGGAGAGGGGTAGAAAAAGAGGAAAACGCATTTTATTTTCCCTGCGAAGCATCCTTGAATACTAATAACGCCTGCAAAGCTCAAAGGGCTGCTGGTGAAAGGCGAGGAGCTGGTGGGATGGACGAGTGCAGCTGACACTGTGAGGGAGATGGAAGGAGAGGGGAAGATGACATTGCAGAGAAACGGGAGGGAGGGAGGGAGAATGATGATTCAGACAAGGAGGAAAAAAAATCTGCTGAAAACATGTTTGTACAGTCGAACAGAAATAAAGGCCTTAAACGCACCAGCAACACTACATCCAAACAAGTGAGATGTGGACAAACGTGCCCCGACATGGGAGTGGTCCCCGTTTGTCTTAAGGAAGATTACCAGCAGGAAGTTTTCAGACTTTTTGTGTTGTTTTCATTTGGGTGACACTCCCTCGTCTTACCTTACACACGCGAGCGATCCGCGACACGATGGTGTTGTCAAAGAAGTCAAACTCCTTCCCCGCCTCGCTGAAGAAGAAGTAAATCTTGTCGTCGTCGCCCACACGGTTTCCAGGCGGCTGACTCTCCTCGATGTAAGCCGACCCGACAAAGACCGGATCTGTCCTCAACAGAGATGATAGACAAACAGGTTCTGCATTTACCACTCAGACACTCACTGGGATTATCTGCTTTAAACTGGAGCAAAGTAGGAGCGCCATGCAACACGGTCCTGAGAAAGCAGAGGAAACAGGATGCTCTATGTAATTGCACTTAGATGCCTCATCAGGACCACTCTGCACAGATTACCAGGAGATCAAAAGACAAGAGCCATCCTAATTGTGCGCTGCGTGCAGAGAGCTCCAGCAGATGCCATTTTCATTCTGCTGCAGATAGGACCATGCTGCAGCAGTCAACCGAGGGTCAGCTATGCTCCCATTAGTGACTTTGTCTCACTAATGACGGCCGCTTTTCAGAGCTTATCTGCTTTGGTCGTTACCTAATGGAGGACATGGAGCAGGAATGAGCAAACAAACTCACCTTGAAGCCATTTTAAGGAGTTTTCCGTTTTCAGCGCCGTTCCCTGACCCAAACTCTTGTAAATGACAGGCTCGTTCCCTTGGAAGTTGCTGACAGTGCCGGTGTAAAGCTCCCCATCTGGAAAACAACAACAAAGTTACCAAAAACAATCTAAAAAAGGAGTAACAATAAATGAGCCAGTGAACAGAACTGAATCATTTATCCCCAATTGACTGAGAGGACATTAAGGCTATCAAGTTGATTTCTAAATTCCTTGTTTGCAATCCAACTTTTTTTGGATAATCTTCTTTAATTCATTTCCACAATCATTGTGACATTAGTTTTAACCAGAGTCCAGCTTTATTTTTGAACTCCAGTGTTTCCAAAACTCAAATTTAAATTTACCAATGATGTCACACTTTCTAAATTTTAACATAGTTTAGGATTCAGTGTGATGACTACTACAGAACCCTTCTTCATCTGTAGCTTTCCCAGAGCATGATGCTGCCGCCCCCGTACCACAATGTTGCCGGGTTGTTCTTTCAGAGATTCATGGTGTCACTATATACAGGTGCTGGTCATAAAATTAGAATATCATGAAAAAGTAGATTGATTTCAGTAATTCCATTTAAAAAGTGAAACTTGTATATTATATTCATACATTACATACAAACTCATATATTTCAGATGTTTATTTTGTTTAATTTTGATGATTACAAATGACAACAAATGAAAATCTCAAATTCATCATATCAGAAAATTAGAATATTACTGAAGACCAATAAAAACAAAGGATTTATAGAAATGTTGGCCAACTGAAAAGTATGAACATGAAAAGTATGAGCATGTACAGCACTCAGTATTTAGTTGGGCCTCCTTTGGCCTGTATTACTGCAGCAATGCGGCGTGGCATGGAGTCGATCAGTCTGTGGCACTGCTCAGGTGTTATGATAGCCCAGGTTGCTCTAATAGTGGCTTTTAGCTCTTCTGAATTGTTGGGTCTGGTGTATTGCATCTTCTTCTTCACAATACCCCATAGATTTTCTATGGGGTTAAGGTCAGGAGAGTTTGCTGGCCAATTAAGAACAGGGATACCATGGTCCTTCAACCAGGTACTGGTAGCTTTGGCACTGTGTGCAGGTGCCAAGTCCTGTTGGAAAATGAAATCTGCATCTCCAAAAAGTTGGTCAGCTGCAGGAAGCATGAAGTGCTCTAAAACTTCCTGGTATGTGGCTGCGTTGACCCTGGACCTCAGAAAACACAATGGACCAACACCAGCAGATGACATGGCACCCCAAACCATCACTGACTGCGGAAACTTTACACTGGACTTCAAGCAACGTGGATGAAGTGCCTCTCTTCTTTTCCTCCAGACTCTGGGACCTTGATTTCCAAAGGAAATGCAAAATTTACTTTCATCAGAGAACATGACTTTGGACCACTCACCAGCAGTCCAGTCCTGTTTCTCTTTAGCCCAGGCAAGACGCTTCTGACGCTGTCTGTGGTTCAAGAGTGGCTTGACACAAGGAATGCGACAGCAGAAACCCATGTCTTTCATACGTCTGTGTGTGGTGGTTCTTGAAGCACTCACTCCAGCTGCAGTCCACTCTTTGTGAATCTCCCCCACATTTTTGAATGGGTTTTGTTTCACAATCCTCTCCAGGGTGCGGTTATCTCTCTTGCTTGTACACTTTTTTCGACCACATCTTTTCCTTCCCTTCGCCTCTCTATTAATGTGCTTGGACACTGAGCTCTGTGAACAGCCAGCCTCTTTAGCGATGACCTTTTGTGTCTTGCCCTCCTTGTGCAAGGTGTCGATGGTCGTCTTTTGGACAACTGTCAAGTCAGCAGTCTTCCCCATGATTGTGTAGCCTATAGAACTAGACTGAAAGACCATTTAAAGGCTTTTGCAGGTGGTTTGAGTTAATTAGCTGATTAGAGTGTGGCACCAGGGGCCATCAATTTTGAACCTTTTCACAATATTCTAATTTTCTGATATGATGAATTTGAGATTTTCATTTGTTGTCATTTGTAATCATCAAAATTAAACAAAATAAACATCTGAAATATATGAGTTTGTATGTAATGTATGAATATAATATACAAGTTTCACTTTTTAAATGGAATTACTGAAATCAATCTACTTTTTCATGATATTCTAATTTTATGACCAGCACCTGTATATATATATATATATATATATATATATATATATATATATATATATATATATATATATATATATATTTACCTTTTTCGTAATTTCCAGCTGTGCTCTATCAGAGCATAAAGCTGAGAGGTTTGGATAACATCGATTTCAAAACCATCAGCAGACCTCAGAACTTTAGGAATAGCTTAAATAATTCAAGGTAGACGTGTACCCAACGCTAAATCTAATACACTATTAGTGAGGATGTGAATAATTACAACCAGCTTTTCAGATTTTTAGCACTGTTTTAAACAGATCAGTTTGTTTGGTTTTTGACCAAAATGTATAAGAAGTCAGAATTATTTCATTTATTTTAGCATTTGAAGTGCATCCACTGCAGCTGAAGCACATAAGTAAAACTTTATTTACGCATCTCCTTTTAAGATATGATGATGACAAACGAATCCAGGATAAACTACTACAGCAACCCTACAGCTAAAAAGGCATAAAAAACAGAGAAGTGAATAAACAGCTGGTTTAAATGATACGTTTCTATCTTTGAAGACATCGTTGGTCTTGTGAGCAGTAGATTGTCTGATCTCTTTCCAAAGCTGATTGCTTCAAGACAGAAGGACTCTGAAATCATCCTATAACCAGTGACGTTGCATCACCATCAGACTCACATGGGAAAACTGAGCAGGGCTTGTACCAGCACTTTAGGACACATTATAATCGCTTTATAATCCAAAGGCATGAGGATCTATTTCCTGTTTGGAATGTGAAATATTGGAGAGCGGCGAGGAGAAATCTCTGCTATAATCAAAACTGGTGGAATACCACCAGAATCAAAGGCTGCATCAATGTTCCTAACAAAACTGCTCTTTATCTCAAACCTGCTTTTTCCTGCTGCAAAGATAACCACGTCTGAGACAAAGTGGTCTGCCCTCCATCGTTTAACAGAGACTAAGCACTTTAAGAGACTGTAAGCTCTGCAGTAGAACAGGGAGTGAGGGAATAAACCCTCTCCCACGCCCACAGCATCAGGGTTAATTATTCACTAATCGCCTGTTAAAAACAAAAACCTCCTTCTCCTCACTTCCGGCTATTTATTAAAGACTCTGACGCAGACAAACAACATTAGGAGCCACATCATGACTCATTACGGAGTTAAAGACGGAGCGGTTTCCTGTCCGCTCCTCGGAGGAAGTGCTTCATGAGAAGTGAGAGTCTTTCTACACTGTAAAAAGCAATACCTTCAATTATACATCCTGTCTTATTTCGATGATTTACTTACACTTAACATTTTGAGTTCTAAAATTTTAACTTAATATCATTAGTTTGTGGCATTCCGACTCAAAATTGTAAGCTATTTCAGTGAAATGTTAATTTGGGCACATCAATGGAACCTAATATTTTGAAGTTTATTTTAACATTCTTTATTTAATGTTTTTATTACAATGAAACATAAAACACACACAGAACTTGGGGCACTGATACATAGATAAAAAAAAAAAAGAAAAGCTAAAAAAATACTAGATATTAAACTTGATTATGCTTCCTTTTTCTTGTCTGTCACCCATTTAGACGTTTATTGTAAGAATGTCCTCTTATGCGTAAAAGATTTTTCCATGGAGTGGATCTCCTCAACGACTTCCCACCAATGATCCAGCTTGGGAGAGTTTCTTTAGCCAGGACGGTGTAATGGCTTTTTTGCTTGCGATGGATAGAATTTTAAAAAGCTACACGTCTTCTTTTCGAAGTACTTCTTCAGATATCAGTCCCAGCAGAAAAATTCTGGGCTCCTTAGGGATGACGTACCCCAAAATGATCCCGGTATTCTGACAGATTCCATCCCAGTAAGGTGCCAACTTTGGGCAGTACCAAAATATATAAGTGTGATTGGCGTTAATATTTTCAGTTTTAAAGAAGAAACTGTATCTCCTAATCTGATAAGGGATTCAAAATGAAGATAAGATTTTTGTCACACCTGAGCAGATGGTACCCCCCCTTACAGCGACTTATTAACTGAAGTTGATCACCTAAAGCCCGGCGTACACTGTGATTTTCTGGGCGATTTTACAGTCGTGCGAGAATCTTTCAATCGGGCCGACTTTCAGCCTGATCGTGCGTCGTGAGTCGTGTGGTGTACGGGGGTAACGAGGGGCGATTACCTTCTCACGACCACCTCCCGATCAGGTATCGTGAGGTCGGGAGAAAATCAAACATGTTACCTACCATCGTGGGCCAATCGTTCAGTACAAACAAGTATTCTTCTTTTTCTTCTTCCTCTCAGATGGAAACACAGCAGCATGGCAGTGGTGTGAGTGACATGGAGTTCTTTCTGTAAATTGACAGACTGTAGTAGCCACGTTTGCTCAGCCATGTCTTTGTCCAAATACGTCATCTTTTCTTTTTAGGGCTTTCAGCAGAAAATTGCACAAATAGCTAAGGCAGTGCATTTCACTCTAGTGAGCTTCATATTCCTCCTTTATTTGTTTGGCTTCCGGATAGACGAATCAGAGCAGCTCCATCTCACTGTGGAGCTGAGTCCGACATGGTTTTTAGTCGTACGTGTGAGCAGGTAGTTTGCATGAGAACGTCGGGCCGCACATACATCGTGAGCTGTACGGCTAAACCCTGCGGTTTAGTGGTACAGTGTGAGCTGCACCAGCGTGCAATGATAAAAAAAAAAAAAAAAAAAATCGCATAGCGTACGCCCGGCTTTAGCTTACTAATGATGTGAAAAGCAAAGTGAGGGATGGTTACTTTTTGTCAGCGATATAAGGACCTTAGCAAATGGCTTTCAAGGCATTTGGCTATTTTTGAACAAAGTCCAAGGAAAAGCAAGTAAAACAAGGTAAGTTTAATTTATCAACAGCCCCACAGTGAAGCCTACTAAAAATGATGTGGAGAAGGGATAAGGACTCTTCAATCTGTCCTTCCACATACTGGAGATCCACTCAACCAGACCTAAGGGGTGGATTCACTAATCAATGACTCCGTCCACCATTGTTTACGATGCAGCAGGGAGACGCCAAAAACCAACACCATAAAATCAGGTTCAGGTGCCCCTTACAGATAGTCCCAGCTCAGAACCACACACCTCAACCTATCTGCTGTGGGACACTGACTACTAGAGGGACAAGCAGGCCCTAATCAGTGCCTTCTTACATCTTCTATGTGCCATAACACTCAAAGACATCTGGAGCAATAAAGTCTTGAATTTGTCATCTGCTGAGACTTACAGAAAATGTGAAGAATTCTGTCATTTAAAGCAGGTTTTGGTCAGTAGATTATGTTGTGCTGTGAGTTAATTCAATTCGATGAACTGATTTTTAACAATTGGTCAATAATTAAACAACTGGTGTAACTGAAATAATTGAGTTAAAAGGATATATCATTGCAAGTTTCATTGACAAGAAAATGTTAGTTTTAGCGAATGATAATGTAATATAGTTCGTCACTTCAACTCTTCAACTCTATGTATCGAATTCAAACAAGAATTTAACAACCTGGAAACTTTCAAAAATTACCTTCCTGAGTTGAATGGTAGCCTTTCTTAAAGTTGAGTGAACTCATGTTTTTAAGGCAGCAGTTGAACTTAAGTATTTAAGTTGAACTATCCTGACAATTATTACCGCGTACGTACCCACGATGATGGCGGTGGATTTGTACTCCGGATTAAAAGGGCAGCGGCTGCGCCCGTCTTCCGACACGATCTCGCCCGCTTTGTCTCTCACCAGTGTAAATGTGGACGTGTTCTGGGGGATAAATAGAAAAACCAGGTCAGGGAGAGATCATTTAATGTTTATGTTATGATGAAATCAGATAACTGAAGGTAGCTCAGAGGCCTCCAGCTCGTTTCATCTATTGAAAAAACAACAAAAAAAACATTTTTTTTGTCAAAGTGAAAGTCAAAACATCTTAAATGCAAAGTTTTGATGCAAAGTTTAATTTTTCTATGAAGTATATCATCTTCTTTGTTTCTGTAATAAATTTTTAGCATATATCTGGTTTATTTTCATGTAAAGAGAATTTTTAGAGAGAAAACAAAGTTTGAAAATGGCTGGATCTTTACCTAAATCAAACTGGTATTTGGGCGTACCTAAATGCGATCATTTTGTTAGTTTATATCAAATCCGATCAAGGATCCATCTCAATGATTCATCTTCAAAAGCCAATCAGATGTTAATTCTTCATCATCTGAAAAGCCACCCTAGATGTATTTCCCCTCATTCCTCTTACAAAAATCTGGTTGCAATAAACGCTCACAAGTAGTAACTAATCTGCTTAAAGCTACACTGACCAGCTGTTAATGCTAAACGTGAGACTTATGCAATAAAAGGGAGTCAAATGCTGTCAGTGAGAAAGTATTAGAGGAGTGGTGCAGGCTGATCCTCAGAGTACAACAACTTTCAATAAAAAAGAAAAAAAATAAATTAAAAAAAGTTTTACAGCTTTTACACAAAAACAAAACATTTGAATGCTCTCATTTAAAACTGATCATTTTAGCTCCTGCTGCTAAATTTGCACCTACTGAATTTAAAATTGCGGTTCTTCTAGCTACCCTGTTCTTTAAAGAGTGACACTAGGAGTCAGGTTCCTAACTATAGGTATAATTAAAATATAGTTAACTTCATAGGATGGATGGTTGGCTTTTTTTGGTATTTTGCAATCTCCAAGAAGCCTAATATGTTTTTCTTGAAGGGTACGTGAAGTGTAGCAATAATCCTTTAGTACATCAATGAGATTTTCAGCAGCAGGTAGGGGCTATGCTGGCAGTGTGCTTCCTGAACGGGGCCGCCTGTGGAGCTGGTTGAAAGTTGCCTTTTGTATCTCTGCTTCTTTTTCTGTCTCCTTGAACCCCAGTTAGCCTCAGCAGATGGTGACTCACACTGAACCTGGTTCTACTGGAGGTTTCTTCCTGTTAAAAGGGAGTTTTTCCTCTCCACTGTTGCTACAAGCTTGTTTGGTGTGAGGTATTGCTGAGGACTCGACAACAAATTGCAAGCAAAACACGTTGTTGCAATGTTACCCAGGAGGAAGATGTCTTGCAAGTCAATGACTGGATGCAATCAACTGATTTTCCTTGACAGAAACATTTGACCAATCTGATTGAACAATATTGTCTCTGTAAAGTGCTTTAAGATGACGTGTTGTGAATTGGCACTACATAAATAAAATGAATAGAATCTATTTGAGATACATTCTTGGTTCATTCAACCTAAATTACAGGAAGAGAGCAGGATTTTTACCAGAAAACAGGAAAATGTTCCATTTAAAAATGTTGAGTCTTTTACCAAGGTTAGGTTAAAGTCAACTATGGTCTTACATTATGGAGACACCTGTCAGAAGCTCTAACCTCACAAACACTAGAGGATAAACGTCACAAAGACTAGAGGATAAAATAAGCCCTGCCAAGAATAAAAAAAAGATTAATTAGTCTGCACAGCAGCAGACTCCGGAAATCTGCTTCCTTATCTTCATAGAAAAAAGATAATCTGGATCACGAGGATACGTCAAAAAATCTGAATTTGTACTGCAACCAGAGGGTTGCCGGTTCCAACCTCACCTCTGTCCATCTCAAGTATTTTGTCCTTCGGTAGGACACTTTCTTGCATCTGTACTGCCTACCGATTGTGATCAGAGGGTCTGGTGGCGCCTGTATGTCAGTCCCGGTTCTATCAGTCATCCCAGGGCAGCTGGGGCTACGATGTAGCTCATCACTTTGGAGTTGCCTCACTTGGAAAAATTGCTATATGAGTACAGGCCATTCGCCATATTGAGGCCAAAATTCTACCAAAAGATATGAAGGGTTACTGTAAAATGATGTCTCTCAGTAAAGCATGTAAACTAGAACAGAACTGAGATTTTAAAGATGTGTAATGATAATATCTTGTTCCGGGGATCAAGCAGACAGAACAAGGACAGGACGGTACAAGTGGCGCCCCTGCTTGGACAATCCTCATGCGTCTTCATTACTAAATGCTTCACTCTGAGCTTGTTTTAGTTCATGTCAGTCACCCTGAGTGTTTAGTGTCTCTTCTGGGCCTCAGTGTCCTGTTACACTGCTCCTAAACCCTCCTGTGTCTGTTTGCACAATAGCTTTTAAAAAAACAAACCATTTATCAGCGGTAATATTGGGCCTCTCTGAGACTAGATTCTTAGGAATGACTATGTTGTCTCTCACAAACAAAAATGCCCTCTTTTGGCAACGTGAGTGCTGCTGTAAGCCCAGCAGAGACCTCATCCATGCTCTGAAGCCCGGTTCAGGTCCTAGCGACCTGCCAAGTCATCTCAAACCCGAGACACGCCGTGTTTTCCTTCCACTTTGACGTCAAAGCTGAGAGCTTAATTCCCCCTTGTTTAAACACAGAGAGCAGGCTCCAAACTCAGCTGAGGCTCTAATGGTAAAATCAATGTCAGGTCTTCTGATAGTTACCTTTACTCTTGTTGTACTTGACAGATCTACTGCTTGTTTCCTTTCTAGGAGCTTCTCTGCTCCTCCCCTGTTGCCTTGTCTGGCTAAAAAGCCTCAGCGTGATTTATTAATGCTTGGATCCAACAAAGTCACAGAGGACAAAAAGGGACTGAGTTTGATAAAAAAAAAAAACAACTTAAAGCATGCTAAAGTAAAAGGTATTTTTCTTTTTTTATTTATACATCTTCTTTATTCTTGCATTTGAACAGAATGCAGAACGAGACGTTTGACTCACTATGTAGGCACAGACGGGGCTGAAGGCGTAGGTACCGCACACATAGAGATGAGTGCTGTTGAGCCGCAGGAGAATTTTGATGTAATTGAAGCAATCGGTCTGAAAGAGAACAAACGTCAGGTTCAGAAGTGTCCAGAAACACATTTCCAAGTCCCTTTCAGTCTAATTTCTAATGCATTTTATGATACTTGTACAGTTATTCAACAGAGGATAGATGCATGGGTGGATTCATAGATAAGATGACATATAGAGAGAGACAAATGGAACTTTTAGTGACAGAAAGAGTGGAAAAAAAACATCTTGCAATTCAATCATTCCAGGTTTTCTTTTCTCCACCTAAAAGTACCTACACCTGGAAAACTCTTAAACCTCCAACCTCCTCAAACCGAGCAGCTTTGATGTTGACAGAGACACTTCCCCAATACTTTGGGGAAAACCTGCCAGCCTTACAGAGCAGTTGCCTGCAGAGCTTTGTGTAACACAGATAGATCTGTGCACTGCAGCAGTCGGATTACTGAGGCTTCACACTCAGGGACACAACAGCTGGCATGACAACAAGCTAACAGACAGACTGAAGAAGAAGAAACGGAAGGAGCCGTTCCCACAGGGAGTCTGCAGACTTGATGAACACGTTTGGATCTACTGGAAAGGTTTGTCAGCTCGTCACTTATGTAATTGCCTCGCATGTGAAACAAATGGGAGATCGCAAGGGAAGACCCAACTCACATTCTGGGAAGGAAACAAGGAAAGATTTTTTACAGGGAATGCTTTTCTTCTGTGCTTACCTCCAGGTTTTTTCCTTTAAAGCTGCACTCTTCTCTTTTTCCAGCAGGAGTGCCCCATGTTAGCTAAGGAGGAGAACCAAAAAAAGGTTGAATAAAGAAAAAACAAAGATTAATGAACCAATTTAACTGTTTGATGAACCTGAATGGAAGGTTCTGACCAAAGGTGCATAGATCAGGGAATAAAATAGAGATACTAGAACCTTATTGGCCAATAGGATCTTAAAGAACACCACAGAGGTTTCCTAGCCAGGGTGCATTTCTAGTTTTGACTGGTGACGTGCTTGGCCCGCCATCATGCTTACGTTCTTCTGCAGCTTGGTCTTGTCCGAGAGGCTGAGGGCAAACAACGCTTCCCTGGCTCCAACGTACAGCATGTCATCCTCCTGGCTGAGCAGCAGAGAGGTGTAATTGAAGACGCCACCGACTGAAAATCTCTTGGCCGATCTCTCCCTTGCATCTGGACACAGAGGAAATCAAACGCACACACATAAACAGAGATAGACAGCAGATGATTATCAGAGAAAAGGACTGAACAAAAAGGAGCAGAAGGGAACAGAACATGTCCTGATGATTAGAGTACAACCAGAACTCAGACTTTCGTTTTTTTATTCCTAAAGGAGATAAAGGACTAAAGATTCCCTTCTTTTTCCCTCCTTGCATGACTTTTAATCTTACGAGCTCATTATTGCATAAAAAGGTCCATCTGTTCCATCCACAAATGACCATCAAACGACCTCCTCAAATCTGAAGGAGATGACACGTAGAGCTCGTTCCGCCATTTTAATGAAGTCTCTTTTATTCGTCTAGAAGGCCATCTGAAAAATTGTTTATTTTATTCAGGGGTGCATGAGGCACAACAGAGCCACCACTTTACGTCACGTTTTACATCCATGCGAGAACCCGTTTCCTTCTGTTCCCAATTAAGGCTTCTATATTCTGAAGTTCAGTTAGAAGACAGCAGTGCAAGTATACGGTAGTATTTGACACAAACTTTGAGCAAAGTAAGGGCTGACTGTAGTAAATAGAAAGGCACTAAGAGTTTACTTTATGAAAAAAAACATCATGAAGAGAGACACAAATAGGCCATTTTGGCAAATCTACTCATAATTCATGTCAATCTTGGTAAACTGATTATTTATATGTATGCATGGTTCTGTATAAGAGTCACATAAACTTGAATAAATATTAGTTTTACAAGGTTTACACAAAAATGTCACAAGTATATAATGATCTCAAAGCTTTTTTTCTGTTTAAAAAAAACAAAGATGCAAAGAACTTTTGGCTCTGATACAGATTAAAGATCTAAATTTAATATTACCGATTAGGGATGGAAAGGCTAATGGTCATACAGGTCTAATGCCTGGTGAGAAGGCCCGAGGCTACGATGTGATATGTAATCAGAAATGTATCTATCCTTAATCATTTAAAATCTCTATCTGTATTATATTATATATCAATTTATCAAATGATAATCAAATTAAAGGATTTAAAAATAAACGGTATCCCTGAAAAGCTGTGGATTTCTGCCAAATTTCCTCCTTGCGTAATCACTCCGTAGAGCTGCTTGGCCTCGGTAGCCGCATCGTACGGTGGCTAA
Organism: Cyprinodon tularosa; assembly: GCF_016077235.1. Taxonomy (NCBI): domain Eukaryota; kingdom Metazoa; phylum Chordata; class Actinopteri; order Cyprinodontiformes; family Cyprinodontidae; genus Cyprinodon; species Cyprinodon tularosa. The sequence continues at coordinate 95,924 of NW_024039631.1, forward strand.
TGTGGGTTTATCCACTGATTTTATTGATTTAAGGTCCTTGCAGCGCCCAGACTACAGCTGCAGCGTAATCAGCGTGAGACTGGTGGAAAAATCTGTACCATTTTAAATGACAGAAAATTCTCACATTTCAACCTATAGAGAGTAACACTTGGATTGCATGTGGAACATCTTAGATAAAATAACGCAGAATTAAACAAGTTTACACAAAAATTACAAAATATGCACATTACCATAAAGAGAGAACAATTAAAGCCCAATTTATACAGATAATCATTACCTCTAAAGGTTTAGTTCATTTTTAACAGCAAGAATTTTCTTTTTTCCCACCCTCCGGCCAAACCCACATTAACCCTTTGTAGGGCAATTTACCGTTTTTGATGACTTGCATACCCCTTACAAATGGAGTCCCAGCCGTCCCTCAGTGAGATCAAGAAGCACTAGATCTACATCCAGCCATTCAGCATTGCTGTACATCTTATTTTGGCATTTGACCAATTAGATGAGGCCTTGATTGATATGTCACAGACTGTTAATTAAGTTTGGGGGAAAAAAGTTAAAAAGTCAAGAAAAAAAAAGGTAAAAAGCTAATTGAAAAGTTAAAATGTAAAGTTCAAAAGTTAAAGAGTCTAATTAATAATTATATTTAGGTTAATAAACTATAAAATTTGTAATTGCCATTATCTCTCAGGGTTCTTCCTTCTGTTGAAGTTTATTTTTAGTTTCTTTGTATATGTAGTTGTTTTCTAGCAGTGTTTTGTTCTTGAGTTACTCTCTGTTGCCCCCTTGTGTTTGTTTCCTTTCCCCTTGGCTCCCTTCTAGGTGCTTCCATCCACACCTGTTCCTTGTCAGCTCGTTAGTCCAGTCTTTGTTCTGTCTCCTACGTATCCTCTACCTGTGCAGTTCCTCAGTGCTGGTTCCTCGTCTTTTCCTCGCTCCCCATGTGAGTTTTCCCCTGAAGTTTTCTGCTTTTTGGTTCCTTATATGTTTTACTTTGGTTTTTGGATTTTGCCTCGGTTAATTCATTAAATCTACAAAATTCAACTCTGCCTCCTCACCTCTGCATTTGGGTCCTCAAAACCTAAACCCAACCGTGACAGTATCAGCATTAGTGCCTCTAAGGTTATGTTGTACCAAAAAAAAAAAAAATCTGTTTCACTCTGAGTGTTTTTAATGAATTTCTTATAGAGGCACTTTTGTTATTTTTCTTAATATATTCGGGCAAGTTGGCGTTTCTTTTTATTACATTGACATTAATTGCTGCCATCAAAATAGCCATATTTTTTATGTTACAAAGGTAATAAGTAAGGAAATATTGGTTTTCAAAGCATTTCACTGAATGCCATATAAAGGATTAAGTTCTTGCCACTTCCACAAGTGGGGAATGTTATATTAAAAAAAGTTAAATTTCTCTATAGGACCTTGGTAAAAAAAAATAGTTTTATTAGGAAATGGCTCAACTCTGCAGAAGTGGCAAAGATGAGCAATTTACCAAAAGGGTTTTTCATCTGATGTTTAATTACATTTTCAAACAGCCTTAATTGATAGCCCAACAAACTGTCACAGGAGTGATCAAATATTTTGTTCCAGCTGCACTGGATGATTTGAATCATTCAGGCATAAAATGAGCGAGATGTTATATATCCCCAACTATTGTTTGCATACTTCTAAACAGTTTGCAATTTAGGGTCATCTTTGTAAATGTTTGTTCTCTTCCTCTCATTCCAAACATTTAAACATACTCCCCGTCCTTACTCTGCCAAAATAGAAAAAAGATTAAAGGAATAGTACACCCAAAACATGATTAGCCTTCATTTTCTACTCACCCCCATGCTGAACAAAACTCTGGAGTACTTTTTTGATATCTCAAATGCATCTGGAGATCTGGGAGGCTTCTTGCTGTCTGCTGACATTCAAATAATGGAAGTCCACAAAAACGTGTCAATATTCCTCCATACTGCTCGTCCAATGTAATCCAAGTGTCCTGAGTGGGTAGCATCCAGAATTTACTCGAAACGAAGTCATTTAGAACGTTTTAGAGCCTAAACAGTAGTGTATAGGATTTCCTAATAGCGCCCCCATGCGCGCTCACGATTCTACGGAAGCCGGCAGACCAAACCGAGAGGAAGTGCGCATTCAGCGTCTGCTCTGCCGATAATGCAAGCGTAGAAGAAGAAATGTGCTGTTTACCTGTGCAAAGAAAGAAACAACGAAAGAAAAATGTCTGAGGACTTCAGTGTTGAGGAAGAGCATGAGTTCTTTGCCGAGCTGAATGCGCTGGTTTGGTCTGCCGGCTTCCGTAGCGTCGTGAGCGCGCATGGGGCGCTATTAGGAAATCCTATACACTACTGTTTATGCTCTAAAAACATTCTAAATGACTTCGTTTCGAGTAAATTATGGACGCTACCCACTCAGGACACTTGGAATACATTGGACGAGCAGTATGGAGGAATATTGTCACGTTTTTATGGACTTTTATGGACCTTTCTGTCTCGGGCGCCATAGACCTCCATTATTTGAATGTCAGCAGACAGCAAGAAGCCTCCCAGATCTCCAGATGCATTTGAGATATCAAAAAAGTACTCCAGAGTTTTGTTCAGCATGGGGGTGAGTAGAAAATGAAGGCTAATCATGTTTTGGGTGTACTATTCCTTTAAAATAAAAAGAGGTGGCCACAAACTCCATGTGTTTATCCATATAAGATTACAAGCTCGAAGCGGGAGCTGTAAAAACTAATATTTGCCACAATTAAACCATTTACAACCTCCCCGCCCCAAATTACAGTGAGCAACTAGGAAGCCTGTTCACTTTTTCACCCTGACGAAGGAAAACGACAGACAGGACCAAGCAACACGTTTATCTTCAACACTCCAGGTGGTGCGTTGGACCATAATGCAAATACAGGCAGAAAACCGCAATAAATGTTTACAGCCCGCGATATAAACTTCTCAACACACTCACAAATGGTTCATCTTGCACTCAAGGCAGTTTGGCAGATGATCATCTTCCCCTTGTGGGAGTGAAAGCCAGCTGCACGAGCCGCATCTCGTTCAGATTCAAACGCTGGGCCCTTTCCACATCGACAAACCCTCATTCTCTTTTAAAACACAGCTTTAAACATCTGGAGTCAATCAGGACTGGGGCTTGCAAATAAAAAGAAAAAAATGAAGGGATGGGGGAAATAACTTCCCTTTGTCACTCACAGGTCCTTCAGGACACTAGTCCTTCTGCACAAAGAACGAAAACACAGTTTAAAGGGAATATAGGCCTATTGAAATATATCCTTAAATGCTTATAAAGATAGTCATCCTCTGGCTTGGCAGATCCTGCAATCGGCAGACAAAGGACTGCCATCTCTCCTCCCTACAGAGGGACATATCATGGCCTTATTGTCAAGGCTCCAATGGGTTTGGGACATTCACTGGAACCAAAAAGCAGCCTCTCCTCAGCATATTAAAACTCTCTGACATAAATCACAGTGACAGTCTCTCAGACAGACAATGGAATAACGAGCAGTGGAGAGCAAAGTCATGAAACTTTTACTCAGAGGGAAGACAAAGAGTATTTATCAGGGGGTGGGTGGGAGGGTCTGGGGGAGCTGTGGTAACCTGGATGATTGCATTGAGATCTTGACCTATGAAAAACATAGTCTGCAGACATGAAAAGAGAAGAAGAGGATTCAAGGGACAGAAAACCCCAATGGCCAGACAGCAACCAATATGCATCCCATTTGAGATATTGTCTCTATGGAGCTTTTTTTTTTTCCATGCGGTGATTCAGTGGAGAACTTCAGTGTTTTGACTTGTTTGCAGGAGAACGTTGAGCATCCATGGATATAAACCGTTTCACTGTTGGGCTTGGCTTCCATTCATCACCCGGTGGTTTAATCAGCACACTGTCAGCAGGTCAGGCTCTGAACCTCTGCCAGTGATCATTGCACCAACACGGCTGCTTTATTGTCTGTGTTAACCTGCAAAATGGGTAAGTTCCACAAGTCCTAAGAGGCAAACTGAGGCCAATAAAAAAAATCAGAGACGATGCATAATCTGACCAAATGTTATCAACAACAAAAACAATTTTTGCATTCAGTTAAACACACTGAGACCACTATGGAAAAGGCCAGTTTGTTCACAAAAATCGAACAGATGTTACGTTAGTTCAAGAAGAGTTTCAAGGCCTGGTCAGTAACTGGTAGCCCTGGTTGTGCTCATAAAATGGTTCCTTAATGCGTTTTACTTTGCGGATGGAAGCATTGGACTGCTGTGAGAAACATCAGGAAAAATTATTTCCGTGAAAAAAATGCTCTTATCCAAAGCTGTAGGTAGGAGGTAAAAGTAAAATAAATATAAAGTTAAACATTTCAAGTTTTGAGACAAACTTTAAGGTATTTCCGGGTCCTCCTAACTGTCAATCATTCTGCTATCTTCTTCTGTGCATGCTCACTTTCAGGCATACATCTGTGGTGAGCAACGGTTTCAGACAATCTTTGAAGCTCATCTTTCTCACAGCAGTTCCGAAATGGCTGAAGGAGGTCATAAGAGAAGTTTCTACGAAGTGTATGAGAAGAAAAGAAAGGCCTCATAAGAGGCAGATATATCCCAGAATGCTTTGCACAGAGAGCTCTCCTCGCAAAGCAATATGGGATTTCCTGTCACAGTGGCCCGCTGTTGCTGTAGGCTGTCGCTACCTGACAGCGGCGACTTGTGTTGCACCGATGCCATTTTTTGCCCCCCCCAATACCTGGCTGTGTTGTATTTGCCCATACCGATACCAGTACGATACCATCTGTTTAAAATTGATGTGTGTGTATATATGAAGAACTGCATACTACTTGGATGTGGAATAATTGCCATCATGGCTTTGTCAAGCTGCTGCCTACCTTTGTGAAGCCTTTTGGTCAATGACGTGCACAATGATGGTCAGATTTTATGTTTATAGGAATATTGTTACTGTGAATCTCTTAATTTATGCAATAATAAATAAATAGCTATTACTTTGCTATTATTTGTATCATCAAGAAAGAAAAAAAAAAAACAAACATCAACAATATATCCAGGTCAAAAACTACTGTACCACCACATTAAACCGGTTCCTGCAGACTAGGCCAGAATCACCACACAAGAGCAACTCTTTTTCAGAAGTTCTGACCCAATGTGACCCTTGCCAAACTTGCTCAAAAACTTGATTTTTCTTACAAATTTGCATCTTCCTTTAACAAGTCAAATTTGAGGATGACACGTTTATTTGCTGCCTAACACATTTCCACCATGAAATTGAAAAGGATGAGCAGATAACCAGAACATGATGTCAGCAACTTCTAGATCAAGGAAATGATGTGTGACATTCAAAATTATGCAAAATATTAAAGTCTTTCCTATTAAATCTATGGTAAGGCAGCTTGTGAAGAGCCTCAGGCTACAATGTCATCGCTAATTTTGATTTATAAATGATATCTTTACACCAAACAGTTGGAAAGCTATACCCTCTCAATTCAGAGGTTGTATGTTGTCATCACTCTGCTGTATTAATTCGTTGATGTCACACTAGAGTGTGCTCAATCAACGCCTTAATCAAAGGTTACTGACATCACTTAAGAGCTTGCTAGTCTGCAAATGATTGTGTTGCTGAGAAAAAGTCGGCATCTCGGCAAACGACAACCTGCAGTGCAGGGAGAGAGAAAGAAAATGGAGCAGGATCAACTTTTTCCCTCTTTTTTTCCAAAGTTTAACAGCTTATAAAAGGCGGGGTGACGAATTGGCTGCATGGCAGGTTTTACGCCTGCCAAGACTCTTCTAAAAGCTAAGTGTAAACATGCCCCAGATTTACTATGGCAGCATGAGCAGAGTCACAAGGCAACGGGGTAACAAGGCCAAAGTGGCTCACCGTTAGCCGAGCAAAGAAACCAAAGGAATACAACTTCTACCAAAGGAAAGAAGGGAAAAATAAGATAAAAAAAGGAAACGGAGAAAGATTTTGTTGTCTCGAATCCAAGGCTATTTCAGCCCGGCTTGACATGATTTAACAACAGTCCTTATAGTCACAGAAAGGAAGAAAGAAGCCAACTTCAAGGCCATCAAGTGGTTGTTATTGTTTCACTGGGGAGTACAGGAGACGTAGACAGACCCTGATCCCACTCATGCTATGAATCCAGGCAAGTTGAAACAGAGGCAGCATTCTGGCCAAGGACACACACTGGTTACATGACTTAATTCTGTTCTTCAAGCAAAAAGGAGTAAGTTACCATTTTCTGGAAATGTGTAATTGAATTTGTATTGGGTTAAATATTAAAGAAAACTTTTTCAGTCACTCCCAAGAAAATATGGCTCACCAGCAAATATGTTATTCCTGAGGTGAGCAAAGATGGGATATGTGATTGAAGTTAAAGTGAAATTATAGATTATACACCTGAGAACACCTTAATCCACATTTTAGGCATTGTGCTGTTAAATAAATAATAAAAAATATGCATTGCTGGCCTCCCTACATCCAAATTATGCACAACTTTGTATCTGTCATAAAAGGCAATAAAATACGTTTCAATTTGTAGATGCAATATGAAAAAGGGGATGGTGCTCGCTCTGGTGTGTGACCAAGTGCCAGTCATAATATGAGGATATCTGGACCTTGAAGATAATAGGCAAAGCCCAAGAGCGCGCCGCTTCCAGCAATTTCTGACAGGATTATGTGTCAGAAGTGTCTGAATGGTGCAAAAGGGCAACAGGATGAAAAACCCATCTTGCCAAAAACATAAAAGATTATTCTGTGGAAACGTTGCTGCAGCTAAAAAGCCTAAAGTCTGAAATAAAGTGGCCATGAAGTCAGTGCATCAAAACACAGTGAAGAAACATACCGTATGCGATGTGGCATTCTGTAATTATAGGCTTTCAAGTCTCACTCATGCAGTCCAAGACTGTATATACCCACCCGACATACGATCCACTGCACCTGAAAGCTTACAAAATCCTAGCAGCAACACTGGTGAGACACCGTGTTGTCTGAGTGAGCTGTCTAAACAAATATGGCAGCCCCAAAGACACAGGTGACAGATAGCTGGTATCATTTTCTCCCTCGCAGTGCATAACAAACAGGTCTGTGCTCGTCGTGTGCGGGAAAATCCTCGGCCGTTTACGTTTGGCAAATCTCTTCGTTAGAGTTTGTAGATATTAATGCAAAAATAATTTACACCATTTCACTGTGGCTTGGTTCAGCTTAATGAAGGCCTACAGTGAAGCAGCAGGGTCAAACTGCTGTAATAACACACTGTGTCACTCTGAGTGAAAAGGGCCATTTGGGAATGTATTGTTTGGCCAAGAATCATAAATAAATTGGCTTTTCAGAACTGTAAGAGGTGGAACATCTCTGAACTACAAGGACACTTGAGTAGATGGAAAATGGTACCGTACTTTTCCCCACCTCTCAGATCAGTGTCTGAAAATCTGATCCGAATCCACAATGAAACATCAAATCCTAGATGAATACAAGTAGGAACGCCCAAAAGGACTGATAGAGAACACCCACTGGGGTGGTCTTGGACACTTTTCTGCATTCAATTTACTGTGCAGACAAGACAGCTCTTGATGTGTTAAAGGACCAACCACTGGCATGATTTGACTCCAATAGAGCCACAAGGTTATTTCTTGGCTATAACCCAAAAACCAAAGGCCATCTGTGTTTATTAGCATATGGAGCTGGTTACTGACTTCATGTCCACAACAACATGGACAAACTACAAGACAGAAATTTAGGCTTGAGTCATTTTTGTGTTTTGGTAAACTTGCCACACCATCACTGTCCCTTTCAGGGCTAGAAACTACACAAACTGATTATCCTGGCCAGCCAGATTGACTTACGCTGTAAACATGGCATATCAGTCCTGGAAAGGAGCAGGTAGAGCCCAGTTTCAGAGGTGGAACCAGGCCAGATCAAACAAGAGTCCACGGTGACAGGTTAGAACTGATCACCAAATAATGTAAAGTAAAAACTTATCTGCACTCCCAGTAGTAGTACTGTATTCCAGAACTCCTTTCCTACCCTTGATAGTGTTCCTACCATTGACCAAATGAAAGGTAAAGAGATAAAGGCTAGAAACAGTAGGTAGGAGCTATCATTTGAGGTATTTAGATCAAGCCCGAACCTTAGTGGACCCGCTACCCTAACCAGGGGCGGATTTAGGAAATTTGGGGCCCTAGGCAAAAACAAGCATGAGAAGACGACACATAAAACAGACTCATTATACAGATACAGAAATGTTAATAGAATAGATATACATTATTTATTCTAGATTTTGCACCTCTCTTGTTGTTTTTCTCTGTTTTGTACTCAGCTGACTTTTCATTCTGTCTTAAAAGGAATGAAAGATTTTTTCCAAGCACTAAGCTCACTTAGCTGATTGCTCCTTTCTGTGTTTCTAAAAAGGCGATGGCAAAAGTAAATAACCCAGTCCTTCTTTCCACTGTAGACATGCAATGATCTGCTTATCTGTTCTCCATTTTTCATTTGGATGCAATAATAGCTGCATGAATCATGACAGCAGACAAGATGGAGGAGAGCAGGAGGCAGGGTTACCAATCTACTTGCTGCTTTTAGATGTTGTCACCATAGTCTCCAGTAGCAGAAAAAAGTAGCTAGATTTGGCAACAGGTACTTTTTTGACATAAAAGTGCTAGAGGGGTCTGAAAAGCCCCCAAATATTGCAAAAAAAAAAAGTGCTAAGTTAATAACACTGCTCTTCACACAGTTTGTTTTCAAATAGTTTGCTGCTGTCTGTTTGGACCTTTCTGAACACGTGCAGCTAAAGGGGGGGGGGGCTGAGACACACTTAATCTGATGGCATTTTTGCGAAAGTGCACAAATAAGGAATAGTTATATTAACCATACATGTAAACAGAGTTTTATGGGGCTCATAGGAACTTGGGGCCCTAGGCAGCTGCCTAGTATTGCCTTATGGTAACCCCCAACCGCCCTACCTAGATTAGAAAAGGAACTTTGATATAGTTTTAGGCCAAATACAAATATTTCTAAGATGAGCGAAAAACTCTTTGTGGTGATTTTATAGAGAAAAAAAAATAGCATTAGCGTGACTGAGGACACTCGAGAAATCTGCTTAATGAATGACATTATACTATTTCTACAGCCCAGCCAAGTGTATCTGAGCAGAGAAATAAAGCCATATGTCTGGGTGCTACCAAAATCCAGCTGGCTTGAACATCATTACAGATGGTTACTTTGCAGAGAGATTCCCTTCCCTGCACGAGTCGAAGCCCAATTGTCAGTTTTTCCTGCTTTCAGTTTATGAAGAGCCCTCACTTTTGGACTGGCATGTTAAAAGGTCTTTCAAGTGGTGCCACATCATCCAAACGCTCCTCTCAAATATGTATTCATGTGTATGAAGTTTCTGGAGAGGCTCTTGATGAGAAGAGCAGGCTGGAGTTGCTCCATCTTTCCTGCTCTGCACTCACCCACAGTAGTGAGTACAAAGCAGAAGTGTCCGAACATATGGATTTATATTTGCTGACGGTTCACCCAGTCTTAAACGTAGCTCTAATTCCTGCCCCTCGTGCATTCAATTCCTGTGGTCACGATGCTATGAGGAGCCCGGCGAGAGCAGGATCACTGGATTAGTCAATGCATTTGTGGATTATGGTTTACTCAGCAGTGACTCTGTTAAAAGACATCCCCAAAGGAGGCCGGTTGCTGCCATTATAAAGAAAAAGGCTTACTTTGATGGGATCTCTTAGCTACATCTTCAGTGTTCGCAGGCAAGCCCAGAAGGAACACTCAGTGTTTTTCTGCAAGGATGTTTGTCAGAATGAAGCATGTGGAGCGCGTTAACGTCCTGGAACAGGATAAAAACAAAAAGCTCTGGCTTTTAATGAGTGATACACTAGAAGCACGTTGTTGCACTTCCAGATGTGCCTTGATTCCAATGTAAAGTTTTCTCTCAAGCATAATCATATTTGTACTTAATCACAAAGTTTCTTCAAACGTTGCGCAGTACTCGTTTCATTATGGTGTCAGTTGTATAAACTGTGATCCAGATTATTCAAACACTGGCCCGTTTAACAGAAACCAACAAATTCATCCCCATTATTCAGAACATGATTAAAAGCTTCATTGCAGAGGTAAGTTTCTCCAATGTGAGATCAATGAAGTTCAATAAAGTTCACTTATTGTAGAGATTCCATAAAAAAATGAAAACTTGTGACAATTTGTTAGAGATTAAATGTTTTTTTACATTTTTATGTCTATGGCCTCTAATAAACATAAAAAAAAAATATGAAAAATGTCATTGAACCAAAGAGAAATGACGAAGTACAGTAGTAGCCATTCAAAATTTCCCCACTTTCCTTAATGGGTCCTTGGCTGATCCCCAAAGATTCCTTTTTTAAACATCAATCTTTGTACTAAAATATTCTGTCATGATTTGTGGACGTTAGGATCTAAAGTCAAGCCCCTTGCTGCTCAGTGGCGCAGTGGGCAGCATGGCTGCCTTGCAGCCACAAGGTTCTGGGTTCGATTCGGGGTCTTTCTGAGGATGCAGGGGTTCTCTTCAGGTACTCTGGCTTCCTCCCACAGTCCAAAATTGTCTCCTCTAAATTCTCCTTCGGTGTGAGTGTGTGTGTGAATGGTTGCTTGTCCTGTTTGTCTCTGTGTTGCCCTGCGATAGACTGGCAACCTGTCGCGTGTAGACACCTGGAGAGCGACCCCGCTTGGGATAAGTGTGGCGGAAAACGGACGGATAGACAAGCACCATCTCCTGGTCAGACGCTGTAATTGAGTCAAACGAGTAAAAAAGTCAGAGTAAAAAAATATGCACACAAAGGAGGAGGGGGTCACACCGTTGGCTGCCATTCGGCTGGCATTTAACTGGGAATGTTCATTTTGAATGGCTGCTACTGTAGCATCCATCCTCCTACTCAGGTAAAACAGCAATTGGTGAGCAATAAGCAGCATGTCTGTAAAAATGCTGATAGTATAACAGAGCATTAAGTGAATATGCCAAAACTTGTTACCATATACAGTCTGATCCCTTTACATACTTAATGCACACAACAGAAGCAGCTGAAGGGTTTATGGGATCAGCAGTTCCTGGGATTTTCCTACACAGCAGAGTTGATTTTAAGCCCTCATACATGATCCATAAGCAAAACCTGGTATAAACCGCTTATAAGGACCGGTGAGACAAAATGGTCTTTTCCATGCCAAGAAGATGCAGCACACTGTGATAAATGATGCATATTGCATTTGGTCATAATGCTGAAACAAAGAATGCTTGCTTGACATCCCTATGTCTGATAGACCACATTTGTTTGAGATAACTCAAGCAAACAGAATTAATTATAACAAACACCACACAAACCATATCAAACCAACAAAATGAAAAAAAAAGACTCAATCTTTCTTTAAATGGTTGTAAAAGAAGGCTTATTTTTCTTGGAACGCTTCATCACAGCGATACAAAAATAACCCATTGACACTCTAACCCCACATTCCTCTCCGTCCCTCTCAATTAACAGCAACACGGAGGCTCTTACTGCCTGCCATTTTCTTCAAATCAAAAAAGTTGCTGAAGGAAATCTGTGCAGACGGAGCGCTTCTATACATTCCCCGGAGCGTGCGGGCAACAAAGTCATTAAAATGTCTGAAACAAACAGATCTGATGCGCTGTAATTACACTCCTTTGTGGTTTTGTGTGCAGGCACTTGTGAGTGCCACCTCTGCTGGAAGCTACAGGCTGCTTTTCTTTCAGGATCAGTGGGCGTGTCCTTGCCGGGTCTAAGGTGGGCATCGGAGCATGTCTAAAACCCCATGAGTATTTTATCTGATCCCAGCCAACTCTATCCTCCCACCTTCTTTTTCGTTTCAGCTCCTCCTCTGTCGGTTGCTGAGCTGTGATCCACACACTGCGAAGGTCACTGGATTAGCATGCATGAGAGAGGGCGCACAATATTCGCTAAACATTAACCACGCTGGAACTAGAAAGGACAACGTCTACACATGGCATCCATTTATCATTATTACCAATCATTCATTTCCTCTACAGGGAGTTAAAGTAAACACCTTTACAGCATATCTGACCAATGTTCTTTCTTTTAGACAAACATCTTTACATCAAATACAAAAACTTTAATACAATAACTTTAAAACAATAATACTGTATGTGACTACAGTATTATTGTGCTCCATTAACACACTAATTTTGCTGCTGTTGGATTTGTATGTTATAGTACATGATTTGTAGCCTGGGTGCCAGTCAGAACTTAGTCCCGCCCACAAGGTTTGAGTTCGGGGAAGTTCGGTCTGGCTCTGCTCCATAGTAGCGCGAGTATTAAAGCCCACTGTCAGGCGATCCAATCAAATTGTCAGGGCGGGCTTTATACGATGATGGACAGATGATCAACAGTAACGTAATCAACCACGTGACCAAAGCGCGCTAGGGTGACAACAATAATGGCTGCCGCTGGAGAGTTTGGGTGAGTAGATTCTGCTATTAGGTCTGTTCCAGAAGATATAGACAGCAAATTAATTTTAAAAGAGGAACAGAGAAACGCGAAACTGCACGCTTTGATTTTTGTGGACAACAACTATGCCTCGCTTAACATACGTCCCGCACTCCGTTGCTCTTATTGGTTGTAGATCTATCCAATTGAGTGCAGAGGCATTTTTTTTCCTGGTTCGTTCGAAACACGCCCCATAATCACAGCTCTATGGAGCAGTATCAGACTCATATTCTGACTAGAATTGAGTCGGACTACGTCAGGCTACATGATTTGTAGACTTAATGGAATTTATACTGACTATGCAATGTGATGTGCCTATTCTTTACCATAAATCACAGTAATCTACTAATGCTATGAAACAGCAACTGTGTGTCAAAGTGATGCATTTATCTTTATTTTAAAAGCCCCCTGAAAATGAGAGCATCATCGTTGTTCGATGCTGTAGCGCACGTGTTGTTTACGTTCCAACCAGTCTGACTGGGGAGTACCAATATGGTGGCTGGTGACTTCACAGCACCGTGTACTACCCACAGTGACTGAATAGAGATCAGTGCTTCGTACTAGTAATTTCAATTCTTCTTTGTGTGCGTAGAAACGTTGAATTATAGGTGCCTAAAATCATATGTGTAATTTTCAAATTGTTTAAAATTTAAACATGTGCACTTAAGGGGGGATGAGAGGCTACAAAGGAGAGAAATTTAAACATCACACCAGAGTTGTAAAATCAGCTTTTACAGACAGATAAAATAAATGGTGACTATAGAGTTTATGCTAAATTTCATGTCTATTCTGGGGCAAGGCCCGTTTTGGAGAATTTACAGCAGATTGTCTGATGATTTTGCATTTGTTCCCCTGTCACAGCCCCACTCCCCAAATAACAGTGACACGTGCTATATAGCTGCCCAGCTAACTGCTAAAAGCTTTTCCATACTCTGTGTTGCCCTTGAGCCCGTAAAGCATAATGAAAAACAGACAAGCTCTCATTCTGCCACAAAACCCTTTTACTTGCTACACGTGTGAGATTAGCCTTCTCATTAGGAGAGAAGGAAGGAGCAAGTGAAGAGGAATTAAAAAAAAGGACACTTTTCCAGGAAAAGGGCAAGGATACTCTCCTAGAAAAACATCCAGCGACCCCTTGATCTTACAGCCAGCACAAACCAAAAATGGAGGTGCTGCTCCACAGCACATCCAGCAGTGCAGGCCGTTCTGAAGAAACTTTCAGCACAGCAGTTTAACACTTTGTTTATAAGGAATGTGCAACTGGTGCCAATGACATTTTGTACTGATTTAATGAAAATGTTGTTTCTTACACTTATTTTTTGTGTCAGAGTCTCTACTGTCAAGTAAAAAAAAACAAAAAAAACAGTGGGTGGAAAAATACTGATTCAATAATAAGTCAGTTTAATCAATTTAGTTGCTTCCCTCTAAAGAATAAGATGAGTTTTATCTCAACTGAATGATGCCAAATATGGGTGTTAGTTGACAACTCTTGCAGCTTGCTGAGAAGTAAAGACGGATGATCTGCAGCCAGATACTCTTTCAACCTTTTTTGCAACCTTTCAGACCCAAATGGCCATTTTATCAAAAGCACACCAAAATAAAAGTCATTTAGAGACACAAATATTACATGAGATTTAAATAAATCTACTTTTTCTGTCATAGAAAATCTGTTTTATTAAACAGTAAACCTTTTTTTGTTTCGTACCCGTGATGTCATACCTGTGAGTTTTTGAGACATTCACATTAACAGTGATATTATTGTTCTTGCGAAAACCTAATTTATTCAGACACAAACAGTGAACAAAAAATCCATAATAAATTGGAAAGAAAAGCATAATGTAACACAAATTATACAAATAAAGTCTAATTCAAATGATTAAAGATGGATGCTTTTTTTCCGTTAGTCAGAATGAACAGTGACAACTAGATTTAAATAAAATAAGGACAAAACATAAACGTTTCATAAAGAGGAAGTACGAGGTGGGTTTGTTTCTTTAGGATATTACTTTATATTAAAAAACAGTAGCTAATTTCTACCATACTTCTGGTTCTTTAAAGCCATTTTATTTAGAAAATTCAATGCAAATGTTATTTTAAAAACCCGCTAAAGCTTTTAAAATTATATTTGTTAATATACTATATTTGAAACTATGAGTTGGTTCTTTAAGGCTTTAAGCCTCTATAATAAAGAGCCACTTGCAGCTCTGGAACAGCGGGTTGCAGATCCCAGGTCTATATTGTAGCTGCTGTTGGACTGGAATGTCTCCCATCATGAGAAGAGAGGGACTGATTTTAAAGAGCAACTTGTTTGTAATGAAGAGCTGCCCGTTTCACAGACAGAAGTGTTTCCTGGAAAAAAAAAAAAAAAAAAAAAGCTGCTCATTTCCACCAAGGTCCACACTAGTTCCCATTTGTCATCAGCTCCCACAGAGAATCAATCAATTAGCAAAAGGCTGTCAGCTGAACAAATGCTGAAAGTACAGCAGCCTGCTGTTAGATTATAAAGCTTAATCCACCCTTCTTATAGTTCATAAGTAGTGATTACATTCCATGATGAAGTCAGCGACTAAAAGGTTTTCCATTTAAATAAGCCTATAGAAGAAGGAGACATTAGGTTCTACTTGGGCAGCAGATTTCTGCACATTACTAAAAAAGGAGGATTGGATGCAAAACAGAGGAAGAACCTGAATGTTTTTGGAACAAGGCCTTAAAGCTAATTGACTGAATCATGCCCGCCCAAAACTGATTACTAAAACACACAAACTAGAAGAGCACAAGCACACACACACAATGCAATATAGTTTGTTTTGTTAAAATGCACCATACAAAACATTTGGGGATATGAATATTTAAGCAATGCACTGTTAGAAGTTGCAGAAATGTGCAAGGATCAAAATGAAACAACACAGGCAACAGATTTCACTCATAGTAGCATGTATAAAGAAAAGCCTGCGGGAACAAAGCTTGCGACTGCAAGTATTAACAACTTGCGGTGATTGTTCCATGTTGGGTTTGGGAGTTGGCATGTATGGCCTCCAGGCCCTTGTTGTATCCCTCAACACTCCTGTTGGAGCTGTTTGTTGTGTTTACCATCCTATCTGAATGCTGTCATTTTCTGAGGTCCTGGACATTTGTCGACCCCCCCACCCCCTCCAAACTTGTTGTGAATTCACTTTCCCCTGCCCTTTAGACCTTCCACTCAGACACTGAGTGAGCCAGAGGAAACCGCTATGATCCTCTCATTTCATGATAGGCTGTGTTCACACTGCAGACCTTAATGACCAATTTTGATTTTTTTGTAAAATCTGACTTTTTTTACGTTGCCGTTCACAATACCAAATAGATGCGGCTTGTATGTGATCTCCTGTGTAAACTGCATTCACACAACTTAAATCTGAAGCATGCGCAGTGGAGGACGCAGTGACGTCACAAGTAGTGATCATGCTCTTTGTTTATGGAAATAAACATGGATGGTAGTGCTGGAGCGCATCTAGAGATCCTACCCAACCTCAGCCAGTGCATTGTCAACACGCTCTTTTCAAGACTGTTGAAAATAAATACTGCCCTCCACATCATCGTCCGACATGGTTGTTGTTTTTCTTCCTGCTTCTGTGTAGTAAGAGTCAGAGTAGTGACCTTTATTGAGTAATAATGACGTATAGGTCGGATGACGTGACCTGGCCGTTCAGACGCGGGTGATGCATTTCAAAAAAAAATTTTGAAATGCATCAAATTCAGGACCACAAGCCAAGTGGCCTGGGTCACATTGGAAAAAAATCTGATCTGTGTATTTAAGGCCCCGTCCACACGAAGACGAACCCTGGCCTAAACGCACAAAATTTTCACCAAACCAGCCTCTCATCCACACGAAGCCGGCGTTTCGGGGGTCTGTAAACGATCTTTTTTTTATTCAGCCTTCAGAGTGGGAAGATTTCGAAACGCCGTTTTCGCGTTTCCATCTTTACGCTCTAACCGCATATTTTTTTTTACACGCATGCATCATAGCGTCGCCTCTAAACACGCATGCGCGACACATCACAACAACAATGGCGCCGTTGCTGCTAATGCTACTCACCCTGCTGTCGGGCTTACAACAGAATCTTCTTCTTCTGGAATATCTCCAGGAAGAACAGAGCAATATCGACGACATAGTTCAGCACCTGAATTTGACTTAACCACGAAAATGGACCCGCAGGGCAACCATGTATAAATATTAGTGCGCATGCCCAACATTTCGTCGCTTATTTTTGCTTTGGCACCACAGCGCCACTTACAGGCCTGGCATACATTTTGCAGCGTTTTCATGCATTCGTGTGGACGCTCACATTTATTTCACGTCTCTGTCTTTACGGCAAACGTTTTGGAAAATATCAGCGTTTCGTGTTCGTTTTGACCTCATGTGGACGGGGCCTTAGACCGCCATGAAAAGACCCCCCCCCCCTCCCCCTTCCTTCCGCAGACACTCTGAAACACCTCCTGAAAACTGTAGGTGACCGCAGACAGTGCCACATATAGCATCGCAGGGAGGAGAGAGAAGAGGCCTCTGATTGGTCAATTCTACATCCGCTCTACACTATGCATATTTCCTGTTTGGTACCCGTTTGGCCAGAATAATGGCTGTAGTGCCGTCCACGACGCCAGTCACCTTGCAGGATTCTAGTTTGTAGCTCTGTGATTGTTTGCACCCGAAGCCAACACACGTAGCGCCACGGCCAGTCTTTCGGGAACACTCACAGGTGAACTGTGTGTCGTCTGGCGTTGGGTGAGGGGTTGTAGACGGCGAACAAGCTTGTCAAACCAACACACACAATCCTAGCTATTTCATGACTGTCCCTCTTGCGTTGTGGCGTGGAATAACATAGCACCGACCACGCTTCCAAAATGGGCATAGATCAAAAATATCTGCGTCATACCTGCGACAAGCTGACTGCGACACACTGCTGCGGGAGTAGAACCAGCATTTTAGAGACAATGATCTATTTCTGCCACATTGCCAGACAGGTCACTGTTTTGTTTTTAGTTTCAGCTTGCATTCTGGCTGTTAAACAACATATGTGTTTAAACAAGCAATGTTTTAGAGAAAAACTGTGGGGTTTTAGGTATTTCCATTTCTAAATTTTTGGAACAAGCAAAACCACTACAGAAAAAAAAAACTTCTAATCTACCACATACTAATTGAAATAAAAAACAGAAATGCTGGGCAAACAATTCCCCCTAACGGCCCTCTTTTAGAGACATAGACAGGTAGCAGGTATTATAGGCTAACAGGACCTGAAACTGCCCCCATTCCAGAAAAGCGGACCCGTTTATCCGCTTCAATTTGCATGTTTTTAAGCCAAAACAAGGCTTAGTTTAGGTCCACTGTATAAAGCCTCGAACTCAACGCCATTTCTGACATTTTGAATTGAAAAATCTTCCTGGATGGGAAGAGAAACGTCTACAAACTTGGAAACAACGTCCAGTGGATTGTTTTTTTTTTATACTTTTTTGAGAATTTTACCCAGAAGGCATTTGTTTGATCATGTGGAAAACAGTGAGCTTTAATTGAAAGTGCTGCTTCTGGGGCTTCCATCATAAGCTTTGTTTAAGCTTGATCCATTGATGAGGTCTGGATGGCCAAATCACATCATTTGGTGCTTCCACGTCTCTCTGGGCGATAGAATATACGCAATTGGGAAAATTTGTAATGAGGAAAAACATGGAGAACAAGCTGCAGATCCTTCTGGCAAGCGTTCGCAAATGTAAACCTCTTGAGATTCTGTGATTCAGCTCATAAATATCACCGCTATCAACAGATTGTAGAATCTATGTTCTCTCTTTGAAGGCATTAAGAGGCTTTGAAAAAGTTGTACACAGTTGTGTTTTCTACTTCATGGTGCAGTGCAGCTTGTGCTGAACATGCCCCCCCCCCTCAGAGTTAGTTAGAATTGGAGGGAAAGCTTCACAAAATATAAATGCTGCAGATGTGACGGGCATCTCATTTTTTCATGCAGATTGTATGACCATCAAGCATAATGACCTTTATAGTTAAAGCCTCGTTAAACCCACTTCTCCCTGGACAGTGACACTGGTGTTCCAGCAATCTCCATTTTATTACACTTTCATGGTGCCTCCTGGGATGTTCTGGAACATCCCTTATTATTTCTTCCATCTGCGCCTCTATTGAAGACTAATCTCAACTTTGGTGCTCCAATTGGAGTATAATTAAAAAGCACAGGAAAAAAGCACAAGATTGCTTCTTCGAAAAATGGGCCTGGAAAGTCAGGTACTAATTTTAAAATGAGTGTCAATAATGCACGTCCAACCGCTTTTAATTAAAAAAAAAGTCCAGTCAGACTGTAACTAAATTGAATGTAAGAGTCATGGAAGTAGATGGTTGATTATCAGCTAAATAGAGCTCTGAATGTGTCTCTAAAAGCCCAACTTAATGACATCTCTTCCAATTATGGGTGTTTTTGAACCCCTGACTTGCACTTTGCATCCTTCTCAATTTCCTGTGTTGTTGTAAAATTAATCAAATTAAAATGGGAAAAAGAAGCAAAGGAATATTGCCCAAAAGCACAGCCATTCAGATATCGTCTCCAAGCTCAACACCTTGGCTGTTCTTTACTGGACCTCTGTGTTCTCAGAAAGGCTGAGCAGGAAGATGACGATTGAAGATTAAAACACAGAAATAAAACTTCAAGCATGCAATTACTCACTGTATGGAAAACTGATGCGTGGCGTGACGTCCTCCTCAGGTTCAATGGCTGACTGCAGGCTGCCAGCCAATAGCAGAGCAGCAGCCAAAACACGGCGGATGGTCAGAGCTAATGAGTACATGGCTGCTGAATTCTGTCACTGAAAAATGCTGTTTGTTTTAGGATTCCCTGGAATTCATTAAGAGCTCCTCTTGACTCCAAACAGCTTTATGTTTTTACTCCCATCTTCCTGCAGGCTGAGAGGTGAGTGGGGGGGTCCGGGGTGTAAAACGAGTCGTTCGCTGGATTCTTCAACTCCCAGAGGTCCGAACACACAGGGTTAGAAAAGGAATCCTTTCTGGATCAACGGCTGCTTGTTTTCTTGTACTTTTAGCCTCTTCTGATGGGTCAGAGAAGAACTCAGACAAGTGGCCTGTTAGTAAAACTCATGCTGGATCTGTGGAGACGGAGAGAGAGAAGACGTTTTTTTTATTGATTTCTGTTTTTTATTTAACACAGGACTTAAAAAACGATTAGATTCTTTGAAGAGATTCTTCTGAAAACAAACAAACAAACAAAAAAAAAAGTTCAACCAAAGGATTTCCTTATTTATAATGCAGCTGTCAGCAGCTGGAAGTACTCAGTGGGCACATTTTCACATTCATGGTTTTTAGTCATCATCTTAAGTTTAAATGCAGCAATCAGCTTTTTTAAACGATACGAATTTAAGTATTGTCTTATAAAGAAAATTTCTTATCTAATGCAGTTTTAAACAGGAAGAAGTAAAATATGCTGCAATTTCTTTAACAGAAGTTTATATGCCTCTTATTTTTGTCTGATTTTGATTTAACTCAGAAATTTGGCAAAAAAGACCCAAAAATCAACAAATTTGTAAGTTCTTACTCCACGCATGCATGCAAAAGAATAAGTAGGTAGTGAACTAAAAGATATTTCAGTAAAAAGAAATAATTGCCTGTGTTTGTTGAAATGAAATCTATTCCAACTGTGAGTCAATCCCAGTTATCCAAACATAAAAACAAAACAAATTAGTCCAAAGACAACTTTTATGAGTTGCATCCACCGATGTGCCTCTCTGTCATGTCACTCTTGCATAAACCTCTGCGGTTTATGAAAGATTTCTTGCAGGACAAGGTGATGCAGTACGGTTCTGTTTCATTCAGTTATGAACTAACGGCTTAAGAAACAAAAAAATGGTGGTTGATTTAAAAAAATTAATCAGCCTCAGCCTATACCGATGTTAATTGTAGGGTGGTGCAAGGCATCATTCTGGATAAAATAAGCTAATTTTTAAGGCAGTCTGTTAAAAGGCAGAACAGAGGATATTCTTAAGGGTTAGAGTCTTTCTCTTTCAGAAAATGGTTAAAATGTCAATCAATATTTGTATTTCTTTATTATTTTAGCATCTGGGAGGTGTGCTGGTACCTCATGGTAAATTAGTTTAATAAGAATGGTTAGGGTCCACACAAAGATTGCTGGTCCTGATTTCAGAGACCTTAAATCTCCAGAATAAGAAACACTAAAAGGGCAACACTGATCCTCAAAGATCCTCCACATCCTCTGCACTCAGAGTTCAACCTTCGAGCATAAAGCAGAAGGTTTCCTTGTACCCAGAGGGCAAGATCAACCCATTACCTATGGCTCTTTTATTCTCAGAGCTGATCTGTTTTTAAATGATGCTAGATAAATGGGGATGTCTGGAGTTCGGATGTAAGGTTTTGATTTTCTTTAGCTCTGAGGTATTTATTGTCGTTTATAGACTTAGTGGAATCTATCCTAAATAAATCCCCCTCTAAGACGGTGAAATGTATAAATTAAATCCGATACCAGTGATCAGATGGAGAAAAAAAGTGTTTTTCAGTTCCTACAAGAATCAACAAACATCAACTGCTATGATTTAATTACTCGGTTCCCCGTGTTATTATAATATCAATTAGGAGAGGATAAACATTTGCTCAACAATAAAAAAAAAATATATATAAAAAAATTGTTATTCATTTTTCAAGTTTTTTGTTTAGATTAAAAACTACAACCACTAATAAGGAGCCTCCACTTTTTGATCAATGTTGGTTACAGTTCATGGCTTGATGTGTCACAATAATAGTTACGAAATTCGGATTCAAAGTATTAACTAGCTGGCTAGATTTTAAAAGTAACCCTAAAAAGTTATTTAAGGCAGCACAATAAATGTAAATCTTAATAATAATGATTGAACTTTATTGATCTCACATTTAACCCATCTCCTTGGGGAGCAGTG
The DNA here is from genome assembly GCF_016077235.1 of Cyprinodon tularosa. Classification (NCBI taxonomy): domain Eukaryota; kingdom Metazoa; phylum Chordata; class Actinopteri; order Cyprinodontiformes; family Cyprinodontidae; genus Cyprinodon; species Cyprinodon tularosa. The sequence continues at coordinate 117,376 of NW_024039631.1, forward strand.
GTCGGCCATTGTGCGTCACCCGAGGAGCAGTGTGGGGTTAAGATTCTTGCTCAGGGACTCAGAGTGCAGGCTGTGTGAATTGAATCGGGTTATTGTAACTTTCTCAGAGCACAAGAGCACTGCTCTAACCACTAGGCCAACACTCCCCACTTTTTAGCCACTCTTTTCAAAGTGATTAAGCTAACAGATAAATAATAGAGCACAATTTTCCATCTGTAAACTTACAGTAAAGTTATACTCCCTGCTTAGAAGCAGAAAACTATTTTTTTTTTTTTTTATTAAGCTAAAAATATGGTGTGAAGACCACACAGCTTCAGCTGAATGAACAGAACAGAGCCTGTTTCTATTATAATTCACCACTATCTGCTGCCTGCCCATGAGCAATAGGTGGTCGACGTTAAAACATAAACACTGAGGAGCATGTGACGTCTCTGGCATCACTGCAATCACTCCCATGTGATCTCATTCAAATATTTACAGTAGCCAATAAATCCTAAACAGCACAGGGTGTGGCCGTGTGTCCTGGTCGCCCGGCGAGACAGATTCCCACTGCGTTTTTGTTGTTTTTTTTAAACACACAATCTGACTGAATATATCATTTAAAAATAGATTCCCGACCTCTCTCCAACCTGCAGATACTTTGATCAGAGTCAAAGGAGCAGAACTTTATGTATCTGAATCTCTGAATCTTATGTATCTAGAGCTATCTCTATAGCTCTATATAGGGACCCCCATTTCATCATTCTATCTCTATTCTCCCATTCTGCAGAATCTGTTAGTTCAAATTCTAACATTCTGCTCTCTCTGCTTTTCCTCATGGTAGCTTCATCTAGTCTGTTCCTGTTTGGCTGTGACTCCATCCTGGAGAGAAATATCAGCTGTGCTCCTACAACACCTTTGTTTATAGATGTTGGAGGTCGGCCTGTTTTTCAGTGTAGTCCCGTTTCTCTGACTGTGACTGGCTGGATGTGCTCTCTTCATCCTCTGACATGGGAGCTGGCTCGGAGCTCGTCTGCCTGGCTGTGTGTTTCCTGGACAGGGCCGCCTTTTACAGCTGCTTTTTGTATCTCTGCTTCTGTCTCCTTGAACCCCAGTCGGCCTCGGCAGATGGCCGCTCACACTGAGCCTTGGTTCTACTGGAGGTTTCTTCCTGTTACTACTCTCCTCTGTCACTACAAGCATGCGTAGTGTGAGGAATTGCATCCGAGTCAATTAGTCGATATAATCAACTGGTTTTCATTAGAAAACTTTGAATCAATTTGACTGGATGATCTGGTTGAACTGTAAAGTGCCTTGAGATGACGTGTTGTAAATTGTCGCTATAGAAATAAACTGAATTGAATGATAAAATGTGAACGACTTCCTCTGCTGCCTTAACTAATGTCTCTAGAGCTGTGCTGATAATGTCCTTTTGACCGATGCAATTATTTTGATAAGGATTACCTAAAGCAAACAAAGAAAATAAATATGAGCTGCAGATTATTAGTAACAGAAGTTATTTAAATTTAAGCTTCAAAGCATTTAGCCCTAATGGTTATCTCATTACTGTTAAATAGAAACAATAAGTGTCCATCTAAATAAATGTTGACCTGTTGATGTTGTGTTTATGACCGGAAAGGGCGGCCCTTTTAAGATGGATGCTTTTATCGAGCAGAAAAACCACCAAAAACAACTTTTTTCATTATTTAACCGATAAATCACACAGTGCAAAGCAACACAGAACTAGAAAATACAAATCTTTGCAATGATTGATTGGTGCAGCTCTTAATAAATATTAACGTTATGCTTAACTCTCACATACCCTTTGTTTTATTTGGCTCCAGTCAATGTCTCTGACCCCCCCTCAGTCATTCCTCTCATTCCTAACAGGAAGAGCATGCAGAGCAGCTAAACATGCAGCAGGAATCATCCTTATGCAAATCTTAAGGTCTTTTAAATGCAAATAAAGATATACAACAATTATGCTTTTCAGATGGATTCCTAAGATTTATAGAAATGCAAAAGGGACGATTTGTAAAGACAGTAATCAATATAAAATAATCTCACATTTTCAACAATTATCTTTAAAAGCCAAAAGACAATTAATTATCTCAGATATAAACCAATAAAAAAGATGTGATAAATGTACAATAAATACATCTTGTCCGACCTCATTAGAACAGACTCACATGATGAGACCCTTTATCCCGCCTTTTAGAGCTCATATCTATCTAAGAGGACCCATCTGCTTGTTCAGGTAAGGGTCTACTGCTCCCTGTATCTGTGAACTCTGAACCTGCTGCAATATTGCCTGAAGCTACAGATTCATTAACCTTCTAAACCTCTCTGGAGACTCCCTGTTACAAACTGCATCTGTTCAGGAAGAGACAAGATGTAACAGAGATGCTGAAAAACTGAGCTGGGTCATATAGAGTTCAGAGGAAAGGGAACAGCGTGAATTCTTAGTTTTTGCCAGCTCCATGTGTCGCACCAGGCATCATGTAATCAATCCATGCTAATCTACTTGTCTAATATTTAGTGTTTAGCTTGTATCATGGGCAGAAGATATCAGAGATATCAGAGATCAGGCTTTTCCAAGTCAAAACAGATTATCCCTTTTTTGCAGTTTTAACTACCGATTCTGATTTAAAGATTTCCTTCATTTGTACGTTAAATATTACACATTTAATTAGTCTTTGTGATTCAAAAAATGTCTTAGATGTACATCACATGTTAGCACTTTGCAGCATGACAAAAAAACGTTCTATTGGACCCGATAAATGTCCCCACGCCCTGCCGAACCATGAAATTTAGCTCTTTCAATGTCTGACCCTTAAAGTGGCATTACGTCTTGGGTTCAGATGGCTATTCAATGAGATTTATAGAGGCATTATATTGTGCAGAAAAGAGCTCGGTGGGAAAAAAAGCACAGACTCCTTGCTGTGTTTGTCATTGTAACTCACACTTCTAGCAGGCTGCTTAGTCGAGGCGCTGATACGGGATTGGTTCAGAAATCAACCAGGAGAAGGTGGGGGATGCTATGAGATTGCATCAAATACATGCATGATGGATTAACACTTATTTCTTCTCTGAATATATAAATTAGAGCTATTAACCTGATAATACCTCTATTTGAAATAAAAATAGAAAATAAGGCCCTCACCGTATTGAACTTAAGCCAAAAATTGAAAAAAAAAAGAGACTTGTCCTTTAAAAACTTGACATGGGAAAAACAAATGACTTCCAGCAACATAAAGCATTTAGACATCTAGACATGGCTAAGTAGCTCAAATAATCCCTGGTTACATCCAGTGGAAAGAGATCATCTCTAAAAGTATGACTTATTCAGCTGGAAAGAAAATAGACTAAAGCTGCACAGAAATCACACCACCTGCCACTTCTCTCAGCTACGGAGAGACAATTAGGGACTGCAATGTGCAGAGATTTATCACAACTGGAAAATCTAATAAAAAATAAACAAAAACAAACCTTTACAATTAAGAACAGTATGAGATAAATTGTGAATTGTTTAAAAGTGTTTTTTTTAAACCTTGGTATATAGTATTTGGAATCAGGCTATACTGGTTTTGTTGTATCCCACAAACTCCTTGGTGGCATATCCACACAAAGCAGCGGTAAAACCATTAGAAACCTACGTCTAGTGGGAAAGTTTTAAACCATCCTCTATAGCAGCCTGATGGCTAACCTCACTAGCTGTCAGATTTTGCACTAAGCTCTCTTTTAATATCAGCTTTTAAACTTATTGTGGATTTTACACATAATTCATCAGCCTCTTTCTCAAACTGATTCTGAATACATATCATTATAGCTCCTACAGTAGCTTCTCTCCCTTCAAACATTTTGGGTCCAAAAGTAAGATCACCATCTTCGGTAGAAACAAACTCCAGACCGTTGTGCTGAACCTGTACAGCTATACCAGAGGTCACGGATTAGTGGAACAGGGTCCAGATCAGGACCCAACCTGATTTAAAACATTTATAAATGACTGCGTGTTGTGCAGTAATTTATAAATGAAGCCATCAGGAGCGTCTGGCAAGCTGCATATGATACAAATTAGCCAATGAGCTGCTGTCAGTCTGGGTTGCTGCTGCTTCTACTTTTAGACACAGCAGGCAAACCAGTGGCAAGCCGGGCGATGGGAAAGAAGGAGAAGAAGATGAGAAAAAGAGAGCAGAGAAAGTGAGGACTGCTGGAAGAACTGCGGTGAACTGGTGAAAGAAAATTGAAATGGTGCTCAAAGATGACCCTGCACATTTAGAGTATGTTTGGCTCAACCTGCTGCTGTGAAGCAGGATTCTCCAGCATGAACAGAATCAAAAACAAATATGGATTTAGGCTCAAAATGAGCCCCTTGATATGTGCTTTAGAATGGCTTTGTCTCCATTCAAACCCAGGTTTAAAGCCCTGCAGGGCAGCATAAAGCCCACTGCGAACATTAAGAAAAAAAAAGAAAAAAAAAAATAATACGGTCAGTTTAGGTGTTTTATGAAAAAAAAGTGAGTCAGCAAATTGTCTATATACCAAACTGAATGATTGTTTTTCTCTAATTTCTCTAATCGACTTTAAAATGGTAAAACTTTCTATTTTTTATTTAAAAATTCAATGTATAACATGGATGCATAAACACCTGCATTTTATTTCAGTGTTAAATTCTGTTTAAAGTTACGGATTATAATTAAAAATGTCTCCGGACCTTTACTGGTTGATGATTTTCTTTATTCAGACCTTGCTGATTTTTAATTGATTACCCCTGAGCTATACGACATTGTGCGCCAGTAACACAGATAGGAGGCATAGCGCCTCCTTTCCTTACACCTCTTCTACTGGCAGCGCTATTTGAACAGCACTCATAATAGTAACCGGTGATACACTTCCCCTTTCCTTTAAGAGTCCTTGCCTATTTGCTGTATTCGGATGTAGCTTCCCTCCTTGGTTTACCGTTTTTTGCACTTTTCCATTCTTTACTTCTGTGGCACCTTTCCCCTCAAACAGGATAGACAGAAGCATTACAATGCTGTTAAAGCCCCTCCAGTTTAGTTACAGTCAAAAGTTTCTGTGCCAATATCATATTTTATTCCTATGAGGATGTACCCTGACTTTGTCATTGCGTTGATTTATTTTGGCAAGTATCACTTTGCACTGTGGGAGTAAAATGGAACACATATATGAAGTTCAAAGTATGTCTGATGCTTAGTCTTTACCATGCACATAGGAGGGAAGGTATTCAAAGACTTTAACTAGGCAGATGGGTAAATAAAGTAGTTTTTATTTAAAAGTAGTATAATTTTAAATATTTAGGACTAGAGGGGGATGGTACCGGTTTGGCCACAGATGGTTAATGTGGCCAGAACATATTTGCTGTAATACAGTTATAATAAAGTGGCCATATGTGCTCCTGACAATGAAAAACAAATTAAATGGCTGGCCGACGGCTGCGGCACACAAAGAATGAACCTTAACAGCAGAGGGACAGATGAGCCAGAGCACCACTGTGCAGGTCTGAGCTCAGCAGACTGCTCACAAAACCAGGGAAGCAGACTGCTAAATAAATCACGTCTGGGTTAAAAATAAACTCTAAGAGCCCCCATGCAGCAGCTGAGACTGCAGCAATTGTTTCTCAAGCTGGCAGAGCTCATCGTAGATTCATCATCAGAGCGTCTGTGAGTGACTCCCAGTTTACCCAACACCACACTATGATTCAGCACGTCTGGATGAGGCAGCGCAGTGAGAAACGCTGCAAGACAAAGATGAGGAACAGATGACTGGGATGACGCAACTGTTTGCAGCTACAGTACACACCTGCAGGGAGAGGTTGCTCACCATCTTTACCACGGGTAAAGAAGTAAAAGCTTTTTCTGGCTCCTTTTTTTTTCTAAAAGTCAAAATTTGGAGGAAAAAAAATGCACATTTCTAAAAAAAAAAAATGTTTTAAACAATTTTACCATTTCTTGGGATCCTTCTGCTGCAGGCCAAGTGATCTAAGTCGAAATCCCAGCGTGGAGAATTTCTGCATGCATTGGAAAGTTTCCCCCTACTGTCTACCAAATCTGAATGTTAACAGATAAGTGCGTGTCTTAATGCTTTGATGTATTCCGTTACTTTTAGAAAACTTTGAAGGGTATTTTTGCTCTTCTATACATTTTACTTTACTTAATATTCTTGTAAGATAACTGCTACTCTTACTTGTTTATAATATCTGATTACTCACCCAATGTAACTTAAATTATTTGGTCAATATCAGATAAACGGATATTGTTGCTGAAAGTTCTTCCTCCCTTCCTGACCAGAGGTGTCAAGGAACAAAGTACAAAAACATCGTTTCCTAACTTCAGTAGAAATATTGGCATATCTATACTTTACTGGAATAATTCCTTTTTATGCAAATTTTAACTTCTACTTCTTAATTTTTTTTTTTGCAAAGATCTCTACTTTCTACTTCTTATATTTCGAAAAGGACTCGTTAGTTTAACCTCATTTACGTAATGGCCTGGTGGCATTTAAAAAAAAAACAACAACATCAAAATACTTTGTTTCATCCAGACAATTAATCTCTTTGTGGTTGGACTCGGTGCTGCCCCAACTTGTTGTTCAACACATACCAAAATAACTAGTTTTTTCAAAATGATGCAGTTAAATTCAACGCCGTTTGCCATTAGTTGTAAAACTATGAAAATTAGGCATAAGGAATTTATCATCATGAACTGTAGAAAAATGTTCCTTTAATAGGGTAGTGTAATAACCAAAAAAAAGTTTAGTGCATCTGTCCTTATAATTTTTTTTCTGCATTACTTTTACTTTTATACTTTAAGTAGCTTTAAAAAAAATGGAACTTTTACACTTTTACTTGATGAAAAAGCTTCAGTTAATACTCTAACTTAAGGATTGATACTTCTACTTGAGTATTAAACATTAATACTTTTGACACCTACCGGTATGTTGCTGAGAGCTATACTTTACATTCTTGGTTAACTGGTTTTATAAGTTTAAGTAGAAATAAGTTTAGAAAAATGCTTCCTCTATTTCTTCTTATTTTTTTAACCATTTTTGTTTATTATATACTTTAAAATTCTCTGTTTGGGTATATAATTGTTAGCATAGCAGACGTTACAAGCCTCTAATTTCTCAGTAATCCAGTAGCCAGTTCACCAAGCAATTTAATGGATGACTACTTTTTTACAAAGACGAAAAAAAAAAGAAATGTAAAGTAGTGCCTTAAAAATGTTTTTCTATTTTCTTACTCGAGTGAAATTTTTGGGCACAGCTGAGCATTTTTGTAAATAGGGGGTCTTTGCTTTGGTCCATACAGAGAAAGAGATTCCTCCAAACATGGAAGTTCTCCGTCCGCCATTGTAAAAATGATCAGATCTAGGTAAATAACTCCCTTTAACCTACAGACTGTATGGTGCAACAAGAAGGTCTTTCTTAGAATCCCAGAGTCTCTCTAAAGGCAGGCAGGCACTGTACGAATTTTTCCCTTTTTAGGCCCATTAACCTCTGACAACCACCAACCGATCAGGAATCGTAGAGTCGGGAGTAAATCAAACATGTTTGAAGTTCAGTCGGCTGTCGTGAGCTGTATGTGATTAAATCCTGCAGTTGGACAGGACCTACAAGCGACTACGAGCCAATTTACAAGAACTTTGCGAACCGTGCATGTGCAACACGGGAGTTCTTCTTCCAGATTGAAAAGTCCAACCAGCGCGATCTCTCAGCACTGAGTCCGGTGGTTTTTGGACGCACAGTGTGGGCAAGCATATCGCATAAGAGTCTGGCCGTACTGCAAACTTTTAAAACCTTCGGTTTCTTCGTACATTTTCAGCTGTAGCTGACTACAACCCTTGAATATATCGTTCAATATATGCCGGGCTTTGGTGGAGATGGTGTGCTCTCCCAGTTGGTTCTCTCCAGGTACTCTCTCTCAACTACCTCCACCAGTGCAAAACAACATGACTGTTGTGTTCAGTATTTACTGGAATATGACTCCTAGGTAGGAGTAAACTTTTTATTTTATAGAAGTATGTCCTGTGCAGGTCTGTTTGGCCTTATGGGAGAGGTGACCCATCCTCTACCTTAAGGACTGTTACAGACATGAGCATGTCCTCCCAAAGTAGCAAGAACAAGCACGTGCAGACAATGAATGGATAAACATACTTCAGCTATTAATAAACAAGTAAATGTTTTTATTCATTCTTGCATTCACTTTTAAGGGTTGGATTTAAACAGATAGTGTATGGTTTGCAGAATTAATTTAAGTTGTAGTAATTTTAAACACTTTTACATATATTTAACATAGAGGTCTGCATCTCAATGTTAGATTTCTTCAGCTGAACCAAACAACCCAAACTTTATCTTTACAAAGCAGGAAGTCCATCCCAAGTTAAGCTTGAGAGTAGAATTGGTAAGTGGGCTCATTGCTTTCCTTGCTAAAAGGTATATCAGTCACAAATCTCCAGGATATCCTCCAGCCGGAGTCCTCTGCTGTTTTTTTTTTCCCCTCACTTTTTTATTAACATAGCCTGCATTCACAAAAAAAAACAACAACAAAGGAAAAAAAATTTTCACTTCGAAAAAAAAGAAAAACAACCCTCACTGCAGGAAATTAAACTTTTATTTAAAGTAAATATTCTTAGTGAGACAAAAAACAAAGTTATGGGATCAGCAGCAATCCACTTTCAATGCCTGTCCTCCTTTACACGGTGAGAAAAAAAAAAGAAAAGAAAAAAAGAAAAACAAGATGTAACATATCCAGAAAAAAATATTGACTCCAATTTCACTTTTACCCTGCAGGTAGCACTTTCTCTTGGATCTGAAACCAGAGGCCTCTGTGTCAGCATGCAGCAAATAAAGAGTTTAACCCAGGATAACACGGGAACCCGCATGCACGCGTCAGCCTTTATGTTGGTAACTTCATACAGATGCACGGTGAAGGTTCAGATTCCTGATGCCTGAGGGCAAACACTGCCTCTAAAAAAACAAAAAAAAAAACAAAATATGTACAAAATGCCTCCAAACACACAAGGCTTCACAGCTAATCAGGAAAACATACGGCATTTCATCTCCACATCTTTTCCCCTTCCTTCTTCAATCTATTGGGACATTAGTTCCAGGACAAAACAGGATGTGGCATCAAATATTAATTCAAAAAACGAAACAGATCTTATAAATTCATTTAAATAATCAATTATTCATGAGTGTGATGCCAGATACACTTTATAAGAAGGATGGCTTTTCCTGCATGTACCAATAATTACTTCCACAGATATCTTTGAGATAATAAATGGCTGCAATGCATCCTGCTGTGTCATGCCCTTGGAACATTTGAGGACACAATGAGGACGATGAGGGCTCAATAGATCGGTTCTGATAATGAAGCAGAAGGCCAAGTACCGATCTGAAAGCCTTGACATTTATAAACTCCATTTCCCATCACGGATCACCCACTAAAGTCTCTTTTCCACTGAACTTAGCGGCTTAACACCAGATTTTCAAACCTGGCTAATAACCCACTAATAATCTGTATTTGCTTCCCTTCCCATTGGCAAAAAAAGCTGACTCTACCCCCTGCTGCTGTGTGTCTGTTGACACCATCATGTTGGGTTAGCGCGGATGATGTCACCAGTGGAACAAAATATAGGAAAGTAAACAATGGAGAGCAACATGGAAGGGTGCCAGGGCGTCATGAGTGTGCTATATTGTTTCGTTCTTGTATCTGTCTGGATCTCTTTCACCAGAGCTGCGCAATTTTTAATCTATTGCAAGCAGAGTTGTCTTGGCCTGTTAGATCAGACGCGACTGGTCGAACTAAATGGTATCACGTAAACTTGCAGTTCGAAATGGGTCTGATGTTCCCACTGTATGCCCATCGGAGCCAAGCCAGTTCAAGGACTTTTTTAAAGTCAGTAAGCCATTCCCACCGCCACTAAAAGCTGATTGTTCGTGGGTTTACACTGGTATATTGGGCAATGGGAGAAGTTCCAACCAGCATATGTCAATTTTCCATCTAAATGAATTTATTTCCTAAATTTGCAGAAAAGAAAAAAAAAAGAAAAAAACTCAGCTGGATTTTTTGTGCTACAAAGGAAAACAAAAACATAAAACTCTAAAAATATGCCAAGCAAATCAAAAGCCACAAGCACAAGGATAACTAGATTATGACCAGGTATATTGTTAAAGGGGGACAACTCTGAACATCTCCTCAATATGGCACCTGTTACCTGGATGTAAAAGCAGTGAATTTAATATTTTTTCTTTGGAGTTCAAAGCAGGAAAAAAAATTTAGTGGCCCTTAACCAGGGCTGTTCCTGCTCCTCAGTGGTCATCATCTACCAAAAGTGGTGGAAGGAAGGAAAAGTGGTGAGCTGATCACAGGGTTATTGGTTCACGTAGCAAAGGTGTGCATTTTTGGTCTGGTCTTACTAATGACCTCTACATGCTTTCCCAAAGGTTCTGTTCGAAAGAGGTCAGAATACAAGGTACTTTGGGGGTCAGGATGTTTCAAAAGAATAATGTTCCCTTCCACCAGCGTTAGGAGTAACTGCATAATATAACAGCAGTGTCAGTAAGTGCATTAGTTTTTTTTTTATTAAAAAAAGTAATCTAACCAATTACTTTAAATATGTGTAAAGCAGTTAGGTTACCTGTCATTTTTTTTATTACTGAATCAATCAAAAGGAACGTCACATAAGAGCACACTCTGCTAAAGGGAGATATATTTACTGCTTAGACAAGGCATGACAGCTGAAATGGAGCCATTAATGATAGCAATGGCTTAGAAGCGTAAGATCGGTAAGTGTTCAGCATGCTTTAGTAGAATGGATATTTCAACTTTGACTTTTGAGATGGGTTTATCCCTTGATGGGTCAAGACCATCATAAAGAGAAAAGTGGGAGAAACATGACATTATGCAGGTAGTCTTAATGTTATGCATTATTGGTGTCGGTGCATCTTATGAGCAATGAAGAAATAGCATCCACAGGTTTAGGTCCGCTAGAGCGTCCTCAGTCTGCAGGCTTCATCAACACATTTCTAGCATAATATGGTATAAAATATTATGTTATAAGTTTATTAGTTATGTCTGTGGCACAGGGGTTAAAACGCATGACGTTTATATGGCAGCCTTAGTCCTCAATGTTGCAGCTACAGGTTCAAATATCCCTTTTAGGGGAGTGGTGACCTAGAGTTTAGAGCATAGAGCTTGGTGTCCTGAGGTTGTGAATTCAAAACCCACTCCCACTGCCACTCTTGGTCCCTGAGCAAATGCCTTAACCTCCCACTGATCCCTGGGCACCACAAACGGCAGCCCACTGCTTCCCAAGGGGATGGGTTAAATGCAGAGAGTGAATTTCATTGCTCTGTACTTGTGACAATGTAATAAAAATAAAAACGCTGGGGGAAAAGGTACATTTTATTTTCCTTTAGAGTATAAAACTGCAAGTAGCCAATCTGTTAGCTTTATATAGCTTTCTTTTCCAATATTATGATAAATATGCTTCGCCTGACGGGAGACAACCAAACAGATCAGGGTGACATGGTATCCGTGTCAGGATTTGGCAACAGGACTTCCAGTAACGGCTCCTTCCTAAATGTGACAAACCAAAATTCCTAGAATCTTGGTGTCCCCTACTTTCCACTAGGCTTAGACGAACATTCAAACTGCCTTTAACATCAGAGCTCTGCTTTGCCACGCAGGAAGTGGAAATTATCATTTCAAAACGAGCGAGTGGCGGCGGAGATGAGTGCTGGAAGGAGAGCCGGGGTCACCTTTTTCCTCTGATACAGACGTGCCCTCACCTCAAATTATTCAAGGCTGACGGAGGAACAGTCGGATGCCGCTGCTTGAGAAACCTTTAAAGCGTCAATAATGAGCCCAACGCCAGATTTAAAGCACTGTTATAGAAACCGTGGAGGCCTCTACAGATAAAAGCCTGTGGAAGAAAATATATTAACAGCCATAAAATATAAAAAAGGCCATTAGACTACAGTACAAGTCCACATGATTACAGATTACACTAATCCCCTTTTGTTTTTATTCTGTGCTTTTGGGTTTAAAAAGCTTTTCACACTTACAACCCAGTGACCTATTTAAGTCTAATTAACTTCTCTGACCAATCAGGAAATCCCTCTCATTAGAGCTCAACATTTTACTTCGGGTGGGAACATCCCAAAAAAAAAAAAAAAAAACTGGAAATTTCAATGAAAGGTCCACTATCGCTTTATGGGAAACAAATGGCTGCCAAATAGGACAACACCTCTATCGTCTACAGGGCTGGTAATGATGCCAGGGAAGGCTGTGGACAAACTCTATAGCGTGACAGAGAACGGTTGAAGATTTATAGTGGCGTAACAAAACAATGGAAGCCTTTGTATGGTCTGCAAAACACGCTGTGTGAGCATCACAGTTCATCTGCTAATTACAACATCAAACCTAAGGCTGGCTGTCTGCAGCAAACTATTCATCTCATGACTTACAAGGCAGGTTTAGAGGAGGAGGGGGCTGCAGGATTAATCCCTGTGGTTCGACCAGCATGAGGGCCGGTTTCTTTACGCAACCTGACAAGCAGGACAATGGGATTTAAAAGCATATCAGATGACTGTATTCCAACTCCTGGTCCTTGTCATGCCAAAAAAGTTGCACACCAGCCCTCCGTTAAGTTTCCATGATTTCAACCACAAGTCTGTTCATGCAGCTCATTCCAGGTGGGAACATGACAACGTTTGGTTGAGTCATTTGACAGCTTTGGGGCCTCGGGGCAGTTGTCTGTTTATGTTTTGCATAGGTGTCGGTCTTAGTGGCATCTTCAGTGACAATAGGTGGCTCTTTTCAAGCACTATTTCATATGTTATGGGACAGGTACTAAGCTGTGAAAAAGTTTAACTTTTTCCTGTCCATGGTTTCAAACTAAACTACTATTTGCAATCAGAAAAATATTACATGAATATATAGATATACAGTTAGAATTTTTTTTTTCAAAATAAAGCTGGGTCTTTATAAAAGGTAATTGCCACCTAAACCTAATCACTAGTTACACCAACACCTGCCACCAAACATTTGCCCCAACTGGCAATCAGTCATTTGAATCATTGGGTTCTAGTCTTCCCATACCAGAGAGTTTTATTGCATTGCCAGCCTGTTTAAGATAACGCCAAAGAAATCTGAAGTAAATTCAAATCAAGCCCAAAACTTTTTTTTGGGTGCATTTGTTTTTTTCCCTTTTATTTTCCAGTCATTCAGAGGAAGAGATAGTGATGTCATGCTGCATAACCCAAATAATAATAATAATGGAACTTTATTGATCTCACATTGGAGAAATTTACCTCTGCATTTAACCCATCCCCTTAGGCAGCAGTGGGCTGCCATCGCTGAGCGCCCGGGGAGCAATCAGGATCTAAAAGGATGTGTAGGGTCCTGCAGTAGAGAGTCGCAGTTAGCTTGTTTCAGGTATGACGCAGATATTTTTGATTTATGTCCAATTTTGAAGTGTGGTCTGAGCCATGTTATTCCAGGCCAAAAAATGCAAGATGGACAATCACAAACTAGCTAGGACTGTGGGTGTCCATGTGTAAGTTTGACAAGCACAAAGTTCTCCCATGAGTGTTCCTAAAAGACTTGCCGTGGCGCTGCGTGTTTCGACTTTGGCTGAAAACCAACAAACCGTCGCACAGATCTACAAACTACCGTCCTGCACGCTGTGTCTGGGATAATGTCCGAGGTGTGCCAGGTGTTGTGGACGGCACTACAGCTGGAGTCTCTGGCATTAGGTACCAAACAGGAAATACGCATGGTGTAGAGCGGATGTATAGTTGCAACACACATGCACATGACCTGGTTTCTTAGTATAAACCAGGCTTTGGGCACAGAGAACCAGAGTGGCAGTTTGTGGGAGTGGGTTTCAAACTCACAACCTCAGGATTCCAAGCTTAATGCCCTTTAGGCCAGCACTCCCTCAAAGCACTTCCGGTTAAATTCACTATCTAACGGTCAGACATTCTCATTTACAGTTTTCTGGTAATTAGCAGAATTCATGGTTGCATCAGTTATTGCAAGGTTAACATGAGATTAAATGACTCAGATTTTCAAAAAAGGCCAGCTGTGTTGCCACAGTCCTCAGGATATTTTATCAGAAGGTGCAGGGGATCATCATGATGATTTTTTTGCACTAGTTTTGGCTTTGAAAGTGTCCCATTGAGGCAGTTTTTCCCCCAATCTCCCTCTCTCATTTGGGTCTTTTGTGACCTTCAGAATAAGCCATCAAGACGGTCTGGGAATGATTTTGGTGAAAAGCCACACAGTTCATCACTGTTCCAGGTTTTTCCTTCTTGTTTTTTCCATTTGCGGATAATGGATTTAACTGTGACTCCCTAATAACTAGGGCTGGGTAAAAGAAACTACAAAACAAAAAAAAAACCCTTTGAATCAATTATTTGATTTTCCATTTGAATGGCCCAATATAAATTAATAAAACCCTTCAATCAATCCTTCTTTTCTCCTCGATATATATGCACAAAAATCATTGCAACACAGTCAAAGGAGTGAATTTCATGCATTTATAATATGTTTTATTTACATAGCCTGCCTTGAGGTTTAAAGTTATCTAAAGCTTTAATGTTTGAATAGGTAAAGTTAAATAAAAAGTTCATGATCATTTTAACTGCAATGGGTTCAATTCATAAAATATTTTTACTAATGCACCAAGTTAGAGTTGGTTTCAATCTTTTGCAGCATTAATGCTTCAGAGAATGTCTTCCATATCCAAGTAAAGCTGGTACCGAATGATATCCTTTAAATATTTGAACTGAGTAGTGCCTTTGTTAATCAAATTGATGTGGAAAATCTGAAATAATTCCCAGTACTAACAGTGACCCGGACCTTAGAGATGATTTTGCAATTTAGGACATTTTATCTTTTCTGGGATTTCTTAAGATCGCTCCAAACTGTGTTAATCTTTGGGAACTTGATTCGACAGGGCTTGCAGAACATGGGCCTGGGTTTGAGTCAGGATATTAAACCAATAAAAGTAGTCAGTCACAAATATTTATGATTCAACAGGAGTTAAGCTTATCTTGGTATAAAATAGGTTTAATCTGCTTTTTCATTCTAATAAATAAAAAAGAAAATTCTTTTTTTTTCTCCTCTGGCTATTTTAATCTGTTATGAAATACTGTAGAGTAAATCATACTGATAAATAAGTAAAACAGATTAGGCGGGAGGCATTTCTCAGGAAACCCCCCTCCCTTTCACTGAACTTTCTCCTTATTTTTTTGTTCAGATTTCTGGAGAATCATCATGCCTTATCGCATATCCGCCCACTCATTGTTGCGGTGTGGACCTGTTGAGGTGTGAGTCACACAATGTAGAGTTACACATCTCTGCAGGTAGAGCTCCTTCAACCAGATCCAGCTTTTGCTCTGCCAACAGGTGTCCTTGTGCAATCTCATCACACTGTGATCTGAGTTGGCCGTCAGTCCGAGGGCTTCAAGGAGATAAACGTTTACAGCAGAAAAAATGGGATGCTAAAATCTCCTTTAATGATCTTTAAGAGAGAAGCAGATTTTTAGGAAAATTAAACTGTGGAGTTTTTCAAGCAGAACTTGGTTTGACCTTTTTTGAGTTTGCATAAGCCAAACAAAAACCAGAGTTAATAGATCTCCTGCTGCTCTTACAGCAGTATTCACACCAACCTTTCAAACCATCAACCAGAAACATTTCACACAGTATAACACTGAATATAGTGCAAAATTATACAAACCTTTTAAACTGCAAATCAGTTTCTGTGCTGAAATACTAAAAAAGTAGCAGATACATGGAAAAAGAAGGCACTTTTGTTCATTAGTAGTTATTCCTGTTTATTCTGATACCTCTACATAAATGCAAGTGTACAGAGTCACCAAATTAGTCATTACCGTATTTTCACGACTATAAGGCGCACTTAAACGTCTTTTTTTTCCCTCAAAATGTGCGGTGCGCCCTTTGGTGCGGTGCGCCCTATGTGTGTTGTAACTGCGACTTTTGAGACCACCTCATTGAGGAGATGATGAAAGAGTGGCTGAATGTAAGGAGACCAGCTGTTTTTTTTCCACTCATCACCATCGCTGTTAATATGTAACTCCATGCGTGCCCATCTCACAGCTGATGTGAAAAACATGGGGAAACAAATTAACGCTGTGCTCGCTGTTCAACCGCTCGACATCGGTGTGAACCGGACCCAGCAGGTGCAGCAGAAGCAGCGAGTTGACATGCAAAGTCAATGGTTGACGCGCGTATAGGTGCAGCAAAAGGTCCCGCAGCGTTTTGAGCAGCAGGCGCAGCGCGTCGGGAAGCGTTTAAGCATCTGACACACCGCCAACGCGCTGCTGCTGCTATGGAAAAATTGAAGTTTTGCTGCTGGACGCGCCGCATCAACCAATCAGAGAAGCTGATCTGGGAGCTGACAGCGAGACAGACACAGCGCTCTGATGACATATTAGAATAACGCAAATGAAAAAGGCTGGATGGATGAGGAGATGATGAAAGCGTGGCTGAGGCAGGTGTATGTGAGGAGACCAGGTGGTTTTTTCCACGCATCACCATCGCTGCGTGCCCATCTCACAGCCGATGTGAAAAACAAGGTGAAACAAATAAACGCTGTGCTCGCCGTTATCCCGGGGGGTCTGACAAAGGAACTTCAACCGCTCGACATCGGTGTGAAGCGGCCGTTCAAAGTAAGGCTGCGAGCGGCGTGGGAGCGATGGATGACCGACGGAGACCACAGTTTCACGATAAGTGGAAGGCAGCGCCGGGCAAGTTACGCCACCGTTTGCGGATGGATTGTAGATGCTTGGACTAACGTGTCTGCTGGCTCTGTTGTTCGAGCTTTCGCAAAAGCCGGAACTATTTCTGAGGAGCCGCCCGGCACGGAAAGTGACTCTGACAGAGAAGAAGGGGAAATTGGCGTGTCTGATTTAGCGCAGCTGTTTAATTCAGAAACAGAGGATGATGACTTTGATGGGTTTGATTAATACTTTGTAATAAATACATGAATAAAGCACAATCATACTCAGTTTTGCTCCCGCTCTATTTTTCTACCTGAAAACTTAATTCAACAGCAGCCTCTGGGCCGGGTCTCCTCCGCTTATACCGCGGTGGCTGGCAGGTGTTTTTCATCAAAATAATCTAAATCTTGAAGCTATATTTGCTGTGATCAGTGGGAATAAAGTAGTTTTAATATGTTTTTAAGTGAGAAAGTCCACCTGAAAACTTAATAATTGCAGTCAGTTCATCCAGATTATCTATTTCTGTCGGAGGCGCTCAGACCCCCACATACCAGCGGTGCACCAACAGTAGAAATCCCTTCAACAGCAGCCTCTAGGCCGGGTAGCCTCCGGGTTCACCTTGGCGGCTGGCAGGTGTTTTTCATCTAAATAATTTAAACTGCAGGCACCAGGATACCGGTAATAAAAGCGAACATATTCCGTCGGCAGGTTTCAGGATTTTAAGTTAATTTAGGAGTGACCACAGCGCTGTGTCATCTGCGATGTGTCTGTCTCACGGCCAGCTCCCAGGTTTGATTAATACTTTGTAATAAATACATGAATAAAGCACAGTCATACTCAGTTTTGCCCCCGCTGTATTTTTAAATACGCAGTAGAGATATTTAAAGGTAGTAGAGGACATGTACCGATAAAAAACGCGCCCTATAGTCCGGTGCGCCTTATGTGTGTGTTAAATACAGAAATGGGACACATAACTGAGAGTGCGCCTTTTAGTACGGTGCGCCTTATGGTCGTGAAAATACGGTAGTTCAGCTGAGATCAATTTTGTTTTAGTAAATCTGCTGGAGCTGCAGCCATCTTTTACTTTAAAAAGGTCAGCATAAAGCTATAATGTTTGCACACAACAAATTGGGTTGTCATTAAATAGCAGCAAACAAAAAAAAAAAACAACAACTATGTAATGGACAGAAGGCAATCTGGTCAGATGAGATCAAACTGATCAAACAGATAAACAAACTGATCTAAACCTGAATGTTTAATGAGCCAGTTAGCAGCATCGATAATTTCCATGTTTGAATGTTTTGACATGAAGAAGATTCCTTTAGCGTCAAGCGTTGGTGAAACCAACGTGTTACTGAAGCAAACAGGTTGATGATTGCGTCGATCCCACCTCGTCAAACAAAGCATTTTGGAGTTTTTAGAATATTTTTTGATCAGTTTTAAGTGAAAGGCCAAAGTACTACATCCATTTGTAGCTGAAGCAGTGCGTTTTGTGTACATTATATATAAATTCATGCTTGTAAATTTCTGTTGCCTCCTAAAGTGATAGAAACAGCTTCAACCTGACAAAGTTAACTATGACTGGAGCCGTTTGGCTGAAGATAAGCACACAGTTTTTTTTTTTCCAATTCAGTGATTTTAAAATAACATTATTTAGAGCTGTAATCATGATACATGATACTGTTTGCTTAAGGTTTACATACCATCAGAACTTCATGCTGGCTCATGCCTAGTTTAGACTGAGTTTAATCACATCTTAGAATGATTTAAATCCCATTTCAGATAGCATCCATCTGGTTAAGACAACACACTGATTAGATATGGGTATTGACTAACGTTATATCCCCATTTGTAAAAAAAAAAAAAAAAAAAAAAAAAAAAACACACAACAAATAACTTTGTACACAAAATGCATATTAGGAAGTCATGTATGTACCAGTGGCAAAAATGTACAATAACTTGCCCAAAGTTTGTTGCTGTAAAAAGATGCAGTGCAAATAGCTGAATACAAGCAGGCATCCACAAATCAAAACATATAATTAAGCCCAGATCCTCTGTGGAAAATTCTAGATCTTGATGCAAATTTTGATACAAATGTGTGATCTGTCTGCACATCCAAATCCAAATAAAGTAAGATTTGCTCATCAGCACATGTCAAAGGAAATCATTCCAGGCATAGAGCTTTTTTTTTCTTTTATTACAAATATACTGCTTTATCTTTTTCTCCTGGCTTTCCTTCAGAACAGCCAAAGGAGAAGAGAGGAGATGCTAAATCACTCTCTGGAGAAGAGCGTGTTACACAACATGTTTCCATCAACAGACAGCCACCTCAGCGAGGAGCTCCACTGCAGACTGTCCAATCTCAGATACAGATACGCAGCAGCGATATAAACACTTTCACTGAAAACCAACAGAGAGGGATTCTGTGTGACACGGAGCCCAGCTTCCAAATGTCAGTACTCAGTTTTATCAAGAAGACAAACAGACAATCCAATTACTCTAAAGTCTAGCATTTACTGTAGTAACTAAAGAATGAATACAGAACTAAACGCTCAACAACACAAACTGCAGATCAGTAAAAACAATAAAATCTCAATCTGAGTCATGCAAGTGAACAAATGGTAGTTAATACTACAGTAGGTAGCTAAGCTATGATTAGGGCAGCTCAGTATTTGGAAAATATCTAATTGCTATCCTTTACCTCTTAAGGAAAAGTCCGGTCAGCAAGGAATGATCAATGGATTATCATCTATACCTAAAACTAATATGTTTGCGGTGATTTAATGAATTTAGCATTAATCGGTAAAAATAATTTCCGTTGCGATAACTGAGTCTGGGAGCGACCATTTTTGCCCAAATATAGTAACACCTCACTCCTGACATCTTCCAGCAGTGATGTCACGGTGCGGTAAGCCTAGCGCCATTCTCCCCGCTTTACAAGCAAAAATCAATGGGAACTACTAGACACATCTGCAATCAACAACAATTATTGAAGGTTTCCAGAGGACTTCACCATTGAAATTCACCAGAGCTATGGTGAAACTGACAATGCCCACGTGCATGGCAGCTGGATGTTGGAATACATCGGGTAAAAGTGTAAACAAAATCAGTTATTTCACCTTTCTGATTCATGATCCTCCACAGGATCATTGGATTGCCAACTTGAAGAGGGAGGATTTGCCAACGACTTCTGGCCACAGAAAAAAACACGTAATATGTAGCCAACATTTGGAAGAAGAATGTTTTCAAGATGACTTGGATAATAGCGCGTTGTGACAAACACCAGATACAGCACTGGGACTTGATCAACAGCCGATACCGCACCGGGAGGTCACAAACCCGTAGGTGGCGGTAGTGTTCTTTGACAAACATGGATGCCTCCAGTAAAGCACATTCAGATGAAAATTACTCTTAATTAAAAACCCTTATCATTAATGAACTGTATGTAATACTTCTATTTTTAAAGTACTTTCAGAAGTTTGTATTCTGAATATGACCGGACTTCTCCTTTAGTTTAATGATGATTAACCCAATTTTTCTATTTTTTTCCCCTTTTAGCATTGCAGTAGTACCCCTCCCATTTTCTATAAGCTTTATATTCTGACGCATTATAAAAATAAACCTAATGTAGACATTAAGGAAAGTTGGAGGTAATCGAACTGGCCAAAGTTGTTCGGAAATGTGATTAGTGTGAACACATTCAATTCAAATACAATCTACTTTATCGAATATTGCTGACCAGCAGTCGTTTAAAATATGATATTGCACACGTTGACGTTCTCAATCATTATTTCCATTCATTGGTTTCATTATAAATCATAGCTAGAGCTTGTTATGCAGCTCTGGCTATAATTTGCAATGAAGTTTAGCAGCAAGTTCCAAAACTACAGTTCTGGAAATGTTTCCCATATCAAATAGCATTCTATGGGACGGACTGAGACTAGGTGGAGAAAAGATACATGGTTAGCAGCATTGCTTTGCTTTTATTTAACACTAGAACATCCTTTTGATGCAAACAAAGTTTATAAGGGCAAGTCTGCGCTTGTAGAGCATACTGTGTGAATTATTTAGCAGAAAGCATTTTTAAACGGAAATAAAATTCTTGCCACAGATTTAGAATTTGGTTTCTAATAAAAATTCTCGACTCTGACGGAGCCCCAACTAGTTTTGATCTAAACTTCACAATATTAGCTCAGGCTATATTTTTTAGATTGTTGTCCAGTTGGAAATTAAACCTCTATCCCGCTCTGTCCCATACCATAATGCTGCAACCACTATGTTGTAACTGTATTATTGGTGGATTTAGGGTGTGCAGTATAAGGTCACCTTATTGACGTTCTTTCACTCAAGGTCAGTTTGATGTCACATTCTCTTTAGCTGCTTTGGTATACTGGTACAGACAAGCATTAGCACTGCAGGGAAGCAACTTCTGGAGTTTTCCTTCCACAGAATGGCTCTGTGGTTAATGTTAGGCTCCTGGATTAGGCTCAAACCAGCATAGTTACCTCCAGGCACCTGCTATGGCATGGTTAAAACTGTTTCAAAGGTTTAGTGTAAAAGTTTGTTTGTTTTTCTGTGGGTGTAAATACTTTTGCAAGACAAGTTAAACATTAGCAGAAAGAAAAGCAGAGCATTTAACAGGCTCACGATTTTTTTTTTATTTCTTCCAAGTAAACGATCAATCCAACCATTCATGAGTCTAAATTCTGCATTTTCAGCAGAGTCACCTGGAACATCATCTGCATTCAGAGTCCTGCTCTGACCCTGCACCTAAACCCCTGCAGGGGCTTCTCAACAGGGTTTGTAGGTTCATGCCGAATATGTATGGCCCAGCAACAGGCAGACAAAAGCTATGCAGCAGCACTGCATAAAGAGGCAGCAGGCAGGGCAATGGCCAAGATTCACTGAATGCAAATGGAACCGTTAAACATTCTCACCAAGGTGCAAAGACTTAGGTGTGACTTTTCGCAAATTCCTCAGGCTGAGGCACCATCCCTGTCAAGCTTTCTCATCAAAACTCAGGTACTATATAAGATTTATTTTTTTTAAATAAAACAAAACCATGCTCTGAGTGAACGGAGGCCTTGATTTAAAGAGTTCTGAAGGAAATCTGCTTGGATAGAAGAAAGACAGCGGGGATTAAGCTGTTCTGTCCCTGGGTGTGTCTTGGACCCAGCCCAGAGAATGACCATTTTCCCACATCTTAGCTCCGTACAATTGGCTGCTCAGGGACTCTAAACAAACAAGTTCCCATCAGATTGCCATGAGTCGTCCTAATCCCTGTGGACACCATGTTTTTCAGAGTTTAAAGCTGCAAAGTATCTCTCTACGACCCGGTTTACCCCCTTTAACTTTACCACAACTTCCCCACATGCTGACCATTCTTCTCTAACTGTGGGTGGAGTGTTGGGTAGGCGGGTGTTTGCTTTGAGTAGTCCAAATGTATGGGTGGGGGTCTGCATAATTCCAAAAAGAAAAAAAAAAAAAAAGAAGTGTTAGGGTGGTTGGATTGATCCTTCACTTAGAAGAAATAAAAATTGAGAGTCTGTTTTCAACAGTATAAGCAAGGGACTATCAGAAAGAGCGGCTCCAGTGGTCGTTTACAGTCTGAACCTAACAAGGCGTATCAGCACAATGCAAACAGGACAGCCATCAGGCCTCACATCCATCATAATCAGCAGATTTTGCTCCAACAGCTCAGGATAAAAAGGAGGAAGCTGATTTCATGAGGAGACATTTGCAAAAACCAGATCCAGAGCAAAGGTGATGCTTTATCCAGGGTTACGCCGAGTTTGCTCTACAGACAACTGAAGTGATACGTGCATAACGTCAGACTCAACAAAGCAAAACAAACCTCCAAAGACATCAGGACCAGTATGAGATATAGCAAACTTTTGCTACTGCCTGAGGGGCCCCTGCTTGCACGGAACGGGTTGACAAATATACCAGATGCACAAAAACCTTCGTCACCTCATAGGTTATGTAATTTAAAGCTAGCTTCATTACTTCTGCTGCTCAGGTCTGAGCTGGGAAAACACTTATGTTGATGGTTGGTAAATAAATCAAACAGACCAGCTTATAAAAGCTTTTTTCCACAGCCGCATGTGAACGCGACATTTAATGAGCCCCATGCTGCAGAATGCATTAAAAAATACAATAAACATCAAGCTAGTCTTAGGAGATGAAAGAAGTGAATCATTATTCCACACATAGATAAACACAAGGATTTATTAAGAGGGCTTTTTACTTTGATTTCAGAAAATGGACAAAAACAAAACAAAATAATTTGTTTGGCAGAGAGTAACATAGGGTGGATGAAATGGATCTTAACAAGTCTGTTTAACATTAGCATCAGCCTCATTAACAAAATTATTTAAAAAGTCAACAAACATACATACAAGTAGGATTAAACTAAGGTCCTTTCCTGGAAATTAACCAGAGGATGCATCTTCTGGCTTACAGTAAAAATCTGCCAAATTACAGCACAGCTTTGCCACAATTAAACAAAAATTGCCAAAACATCCAATTCAATTCAGTTTATTTATATAGCGCCAATTCACAACACAGCTAATGGAACTTTACAGTTCACCAGATCATACAGATTGATTCAAAGTTTTCCATCTAAGGAAAAACCAGTTTATTGCATCGACTCATTGAGTAGAAGGTAATCACTCACTAAGCATGCTTGTAGTGACAGTGGTGAGGAAAAACTCTCTTTTAGCAGGAAGAAACCTCCAGCAGAACCAAGCTCAGTGTGAGCGGCCATCTGCTGAGGCCGACTGGGGTTCAAGGAGACAGAAGCAGAGATACAAAAAGCAGCTATAAAAGGCGACCTTGTCCAGGAAACACACAGCCATATTAAAATATTACAAAAAGTATCACTGTTGGGGATGAAGGGATTAACTGTGAAAAAAAATAGCACAAAACACCAAGAAATTACACCAAGCATAGTACGGCTTGTACAGATAAGACAGCACTGTGGAGCCAATCCTACTCATCATCACTCTAAAAACATCTGAACATTGTGAAAGTATTGCATATGCAACGCAAGGTAGCCAAGAGGTCTATTACAACTCCCAATAGGATGAGTTTTGCCAAAAAGATCATGTTGTGCTGAGGACGACTTAAAGCCTGTGATTTTAGATCATAAATTATGTGGGGAAGCAGGTGTTGAACCCTCCCATCTATTTCCAGCAAGTGCTGTCTAGTTCCAGTGGAGCCGAATGATAACAAGGCAAAACTACCAGGATAAATGTTGCTACTTTAAAGTTATCCAACAGACACGCTTCTTCTGACTGAAAGTAATAATAACATTCTGGAGAATCCCAGCAAAGATTAAGGTGATGGCACAGAGCCCTTCCAACCTCAAAGATAAACAATCAGAATACCACTAGAATCATGCAAAAAGCTTTTCAGCTATCAAAAGCTGTTAAAATGTATTTATATAATAATTAATGCACAATATGAATTATTATAAAACTTTATATGAATATAAATAGAAAGTATCAAATGAAATGTACAGCTATCCACACTAACCAGGGGCGGATTTAGGAGACGCACTTAATATTCCAAGTCAGATGGCTCAGATGGCATTTTAGCCAATGGATTTTTATCAAAAACATAATTAATGTGAACAAATAAAGAAAAGCTGTATTAACCATACATGTAAATAGAGTTTTGTGGGCCCCCAGGAACTTGGGGCCCAAGGCAACTGCCTATTATTGCCTAATGGTAAATCGCCCCAACCCCCCCCCCCCCCCCCCCCCCCCCCGACACTAATGTTTAATAATATTTTGAAAGATGCTCATCTCATCAAATAAATAAATAAATAAAATAATTTCCCATCTATTTCATCCTGAGAATATGAATAACTTAAACCAGACATGTATATATGAGCTGGAACTTTCTACAGATTCAAATTTTGAGCCAAGCAGAACTTCTGATCCTCTAGTTCTATATCCAGTTTGGAGAAAAAGAAAGAGAAATTAAATTTGTATATTTTATTAGTGGGTTTAGTTTGTGCTGTATGTACTGCAGTCCATCAGGCTTCCTCCCCACCTGCACAACCAGCACAGCAGGGCTGATCATCTAGTCTGATTACTTCTTTCATCTCATCTAGGAGCTATAATTTAGTCAGAACCAACCAGACACGGATGGAAACGCACACTGACTGAGGAGCGCAGAACAGAGTAAGGAGAATAAAAGCCCTTAAAACAGAACAGTTTGTTAGAAAAATACATCATAGATAAATAATAGGTCATAATAACTATTTGAAATGTATAATTGTGTTCTTTTTTCTGGGTTAAACTCGTTTAAAAAAGCAAATGAGCTGTAGTCTGATCTGGGTGATAAAATGTACGGTGCGGAGGCAGAGAGAGCTTACCTCTGTAGAAACAAACAGCAGCGGGTCTTTGCGTAAAAATGACAGAGAAAAACAAAAACAATCCTCAGAATGCGCTCTGATCGGACTGCGTCAGTGCCGGGGAATCGGTAATCATCCTCCCAACATGTGAAAGCAAACCTCCTTCACTACAAACTGAAGGCTGCTCCTTTTTCAAGCCTCCAAACTTAAGCTCCTCCCTCAGCACACGCTGTCTGTCCCTCACAGACCCTGCATGGCGCAAACACTGCGACTCTGCAAGAGCGCCTGTTACTTATTACGCACGGAGGGGAGACCATGAAATCTATGGAGGCCACTGAAAAAATAAAAAAAGTTAACAAATTTTTACATTTTATTTCAGTTTAATATGGGAAAAAGTCAGAATTCTGTGAAAAATGTCAGAATTCTGAGGAAAAAAAAAAAAAAATTCTGAGATTAAAGTCAGAATTCTATGAAAAAAGTCATAATTCTGAGATTAAAGTTAGAATTCTGAAAAAAACAAAACAAAAAAAAAACACTTTTCCCATAATAAACTGAAATACAATTTCAAAAAATCAGGTGGTTATTTTTTTTTTCAGTGGCCCTAATCCTCCTCTGTAGAATCCAGCTTAAAGAAACCAATTGAAATATTCACGGTCAGTAAAAACCACAGGAGGCCAGTATTTCTAATAGACGTTCGCTTAAAAATCAATGTCAGTTGAACTTAAGGTTCTGAAACTTTGTTCCACCACAGGTGTAACTTTCTGAAGGACTGGTGTGGACATGTCCCCCCCAGTAATTTCAATACATAGACTTTGGCTCTAAACAATATCTGGGACACATTTCTAAATTAGACTTTGCTGCTTTTGAAGGAAGATAATCACTGATGTAGCTGAAAGCGAAAACATCCATCATTCAATAATTTTCTGGATGGATTGATGGATGGATGGATGAACCAGGAACTGCACTGTAAAAATACATTTTGGAACATTTTGAACAGCATTTATAGGATAAACTCATCTGTTTGTAAATATTTTGCTCAGTAATGAGTAGGCTGTATTCTAACATTATGTTATTTATGAATTTATTGTGAAACAACCCATTTTGAATAGAACTGAAGTAAAATTGTGATTTTGTCAACTCATTATTTATGTTATGAGGAAGAGGTGAATATGTGTTAATAAAAAAACAGCCGATTTCAAAGGTACAGGTTAAATTGCTTGTTTAGACAAACAGTTAATCAGGTAAAATACCAGGAACTCAATGCATTTAGGAGTCAGACATGAGGACAGCTTGCTGAAGAAAGTGAGGATGAAGATTGCACCAGCAGAATGTATGATACCACTTGCTCTGCAGAGAGGGTGATTAGCTTTAGTTTTCCTTCTCTTCAGGAACTGCATATGCCTAAAAAAGGGAACTGGAGGGAAAACCTCATTTACTCTACCCTTTTGAAACCCTGCCGACACGGTAACCGAGATAACTGTTGAGTGTAAATGGAAAATAACTGGACTGGACCGTGCCAGACTCAACCAAACCACGTTAAATCTAGTACTAGTTCAACAGTAGGGCTCGGTTCATCTGTGGCTCAGTTCTCTGATAACAAAGAGCGCATTAGCAGTCATCTCCTATTTACAGTCAGCTGACTCATTACACCTGTTTTCTGGCGTTTTCGGCTTTGTAATTCACAAATAACTTCACCTGTTCACAACACCAACTTCTTCTCAGCCTATTAATGAGCGTGGTGTGACCAGGGATGATGCCGAGACCGAGGCTCTCATGCAATTGTATAATTCCCACCTTGAGAGCTGTAATATCACGGACTGATGATAAGAGGTGAGGAACCATGCTAGCCTGATGTGTAAATGGTCGTAAAAACCAAGCTCGGCACGGATAGCTGATCCAAGCTTGGTCTGAACTCGACATGGGTTGGTTTCTGAGGGGTAATGGAAATGAGGCAATAGAAACCAGTTTTTAGAAGACTCCCCCATCTGACGGGACAAAAATTTCTTCTTAATGTCTGCAACTTGCCTCATTAACAAGGCCTAGCCCTTACCAACACTTTTCTACTGAAAATAATACAAATATTCAAGCACGTGTAAATACTTATATTATTTTCTTTGTTGCATGTTTTTAAGATCTCCCAAGTTGCTCTTCTTCTGCAAAATTCATCACTATTTCACCAATTTTTATAGCATTCCTACAAAACAGTACTTGCTAAAAAAGCCTTTGCTAAATCTGATTGTGGTTGTTGGTGCTAGATGGACATAGCTGAATATACTAATACATGACAAAATGTTTATTTATCAGGTGTTTCAAACAAATCCATCCCTCCAGTTTACATAGATTCAACTTAAAAAATATAAAAGGAAAATGCAGTGATTAGCGATTCAGTCCAAAGGAATGCCTCGTTTATGTGAAGTTCAGTGTTCCCTCACTCTGTAGCAGTCACTCCCAGTAAAGACCACATCTTAACTGACAGTTTTATCTTTGCTGGTAAAAAACTGAAAAATACACACTTTATCAGTAACATTTATTGCCTTCACCATAAACCAATTTAACAGGTGAGAAAAAAGTTGCCAAACAAAAATAATACCAGTAATTAGTTAGAAATAACTGATTCATTTGAATATCTTTTTTGTATATATCTGTATAATCTATGCTCAGTAATTTTTGGTTTTCAAAAATAATCAATAATCAATGTAAACTTTTACAGTCTTAGTTTTGATCTCACTACATAGAAGACAAAAACTCTCCAAAAAAGGGAGAACACTAATTTTCCCAACAAAGATAGGGACAGGGTCACATTCCACAAACATTTACAAATATCTAATAGTCAAATGATCTTAAAAAGATAAAAGAAGCACAGGGAATGTTTTAAGAAGCTGCGTCAATAGAAATCACTGAAGTAGATGGTTTTAATAATTCAAAATGTCTGTTTCTAGGATGTTTATATTGACAAGATTCTAGTCATAAATATCTTTCAAAAAGCGTTTTCTTCGGCATTGCGGCGGCCCCTCTTGGACGCTTTTACTCTGGGGGTCCTTTTGGTCATCTTGGGTTTTGAGTCTCCCAGCGATTGCCTCGGGGTTCTGGCTCTTCACAACCACTATTGAGCATTTTTAAACTTTACATGCACTAGTGCACTCTCACAAACAACTACAGGTGCTTGGTTCCAGGTACTTAGAGATTCACTTCCATACAAAAAGCCCACATTCTTATCTTCAACTACCACATTATACATGTCAGATTAATTAATACTACTTATAATTCAGCGATAGTATCAAGGTGTTATTTTATTGTATCTCTTATACTATATCCGTTGGTTGGGCTGTTCTTTTTACATCTCTTTGCAGGTGATGAAGCAGACTTAAGACGTTTTATCATTGTCTCCCTTTCATCTCCTCTTACTTTCATTTTTTCTTGATGCTTTTCCTTTCCTGTTCTACTTACATTGCAGTGTCCATATAATCTGAAATACTTCCTGCATGAATTATAAAAAAAAAAGCTATTTACATGCATAAATTGAGCAGAACACTATGGTGAAAGCTATACTGCTCCACTTGTGGAAGTAAAAGCTGTTAGGCTCTTTTTGGCATCAAGAGAATTATTCTTATTGCCACATTGCCAGACAAGACACTGTAGAAAAAAAAAAGTACAAGCAACTTCTTTACAGCAGTTTCAAGACTGCATAATAGTAATATCATAATAATTCTTCAACTTCATCAGATGAGATGAAATTGTGACAAAGTTAAAACACAAACAAACTGCCTGGTTTTAAATTGATGTATCTCGGTATCTATCATTTTATTGATGGTTTAGGGCTAGTCTGCATAGTCCATAAATATGTCCTTTTTTAATCATCAGGATGCTATTTTTTTTTAAAGAATAAATCAGGCGTATTTGAAAAATATTCTAAGATTTCCTTCCAGACTGAAAGTTCTCTTCCTTTGTCCTTCTTGGCATCAGTTATCCTCTTTATTCCCAGGGATTCCTTTAAGACATCAAGCAATGACTGACAGCTGAGCGTGTCCACCACAAAGAGAATTAGGAAGGATTATGTACAAAGGCAAAGACATGGCCACATCCAAACTCAGTCATTCATGTAATCTCTTTTGCTGGTAGAAGGAATAAAAAGAACTGTGAAAGTTAAGTTGTCCAGGTCCCTTTTAATAACTTAGTGCAACATAAGTCATGGCCTTTCTGCTTTACTCAGGAAATCCAGTAATAATGATCTTATCCTGAGAAAAGACGGGCAACAAATAAAAGCTCATGTATAATACAGAAACACCTGCAGGGGAAAAGATAGTCTTCTAATTAATC
The DNA here is from genome assembly GCF_016077235.1 of Cyprinodon tularosa. Lineage (NCBI taxonomy): Eukaryota > Metazoa > Chordata > Actinopteri > Cyprinodontiformes > Cyprinodontidae > Cyprinodon > Cyprinodon tularosa. Next base: position 146,804 of record NW_024039631.1, read on the forward strand.
TCCAGCTTTGTGCTTTCAGCAACTCAAAACAACATGGGATTTTGTCAGATATTCTGAGGAAAAATGTTGTCAACAACCAAAACCAAATACAAAATGCTTAAGGCAGTATTCTTATGGCTCAGCTTGACGATGGAGTTAAGGTACATTCTGAAAACGTTGTCACTCTCTCACAGGGTCTTGTGTGGCAGCTTTTCCGATAGAGAAGGTAGAGGAGATGTCTGTTCTCAAAGCCTATATCCGACCAATGGCAAAATAATCTACAGGAAGAGTTTAACCTTTTGAAAGCTCTTCAATACTGCTGCCTGTCTGTTCAGCACCTACTTTGGCTTTCACAACAAGGGTCTCTATGTTACCCTGATAGGCCGAGACTAAATCTGAGCTTCTCGTCCTTATCTGATGAGATAATTCAAATGGAAACAGGGATTAACTCAGAGCTGACTGGAATCCTCCAGTTTATGCTGAAAACAGAGTTTAAACATCTCAGAGTAGACACCACAACAGACCTATACCCTCTTGCAAACATTCATACCCTTTGACCTTTAATTTTTATTTTGTGACACTCTTACACTCTATTGTATTTGATTGTGATTTTATGTGATTGACAAACACAAACTAGACCAAATTGAAGAAGCTGTAATAATTCCATTAAAAAAAACATTAAATAACTGTCTTTATTTAATAACGTCCTTTATAAGGCAGGAAATTAGTAACTACAATCTCAGTATCTTTTCTAGGAAGGCCTCAGAAGTTTATGAGAGAACATAATGGAGGGAAAGCGTTGTAGAGACCAAGGAACACAGTAGGAAGATTAGGGAAAACATTTGTAGGAGAGCTTTTAGTGGGAGGTCGATTCTTAAAGGTACAGAGGACAATCTTTTATTTCCGGGTGGATCATCTCAATAAATGGTCCTCCTAATTGTCAATCATTCTGGTGATATGTTCAGGTAAGGCCATCCTACATGCTCGTCCCGTTAGCTGTCATTCTCTGCGCATCCGCACTTTCAGGCGTATATCTGTGGTGAGCTACGTTTGTAGACAGTCATTGTAGCTCACCTTTCTGGCTTAGGTTCATAAGAGATCAAATTTCTATGAAGTGTATGAGATGAAAAGAAAGGCCTCACAAGAGGTAGAACCCAGAATACTTTAACGGAAAGCTCTCCTCGCAAAGCATTGTGGGATTCGCTGTCACCGCTGACAGCAAAGACTAATAACAAAGATGGCGCGGGTACCGACAAGTGGAGGAGGAGTTATGTCACCAAAGGGGAGCAAAAAGTAGTGATCATCTGTCCGAACGGTCAGTTAACTGAGTTCACTATAAAGTCCACGACATAGTCCCAGCTCTGTATAGTGATGGAGGGATTTAGGGCTTAGGGCGGATGTTCAGACACAGTAAGCTTGTATGAGCTATGAAAACAGCAACTTTTAAACAGAGCGTTCACAAGGAGAATGGGCTCGTGCACACTCTGACACACGTTTAATAGGCATTCCCTCTCTGGAGTGGGTAAAGGATTGTGCATGTGTATTTTTTTTTTTTAAGTGGAGAGGGCACGTCTTTTTAAAAACATGGCAAAAATCCTCCACTATACATTTAAGATGGAGGTCTTCAACAGGGGGTCTGTGACACCTAGGGGATCCACGGAGGTACTGCATGGAGGTCACGAAAGTTTTGGTTGATTATTTTTTTTTTATATTTTCCCCTGCAATTTTTTTCCACTTATTGAAATGTCTTTAAATCCACATTAACATGAATTCAACACACTGTAGTAAACAGATAAATGGAGGCAGAAGATGTCTTTCAGTCATCAAGGCACACATTCAGCGACACACAGGAGCTCTTTCAAGCTGGGCACCGTTTCATTCACAACACCTGTCCCATCAACCAGGAATCACAATCAGAAATACTTTAATAATCCCAGGGAGAAATTACTTTTGTTACATTACTCCATCTGTAATAGAGTGACTATAGGACCAATTTGATACAACACAATTTCATACAATATATATAATTAGTAGGTCCCCACTCCATCTCGCCATCAGTTCATCATCTGAAAATGGATAGAGTATACATTTGAGAAGCTGGTCTTCATATTGAGTACAAAAGACAAAGTAAATCATCATCAGTTTGCAAAATAGCAAAGGGAATCAACAGACTTGTGAGACGGGTCAAAAATTCTCACTTATATGAAAACTATTGGTGGTGGAAAACATAAGCTGTACAAAAATGTGAATACACTGAAAGACTGGTAGAAGTTTCCAACTATGGAGTGTTTTTAAAAAGGATTCAAGGAAACTGGTGAGTGTTTTAGGAATGACAGTTGGAATGTAAAAAAGGAAATAATAGAAGAAGTTCACCCTCCAGTAGCACAATGACCCTGAATATACAGAGATCTATGATGAAACGGTGTTTGTGTAAGAGGGGAGGAGCAGTAAATAGATGTGCAAAGCTGGTATGTACATACGCTAAAGGTGTTATGGATATGATTTCAAGGAAAAATGGTTTTGGAAAGTAGTTTTTCAAAGGGGCTGTTTATTCACATTGGTTCACTTTCACTTCATAGCATTGATGTCTGACGCATATAATTCACCTAAATAAATGTTTGTGGCTCTTGTGTCACTACTGGCAAAAAGGTTCACGGTGATCTAAAAGGTTTTAGCTTTTTTTTCATATTTTTTTGCCACTAACATTTTAAAGTATTGTAACAGGTTTTGGTGAAGGACCATGATTAGATATGTATAGCCTGATGCTAAAAGGCATGTCTGAATGTTTTTGATTTAATGTTTCCCTTATTCTAAATTTGGTTGCAGATAATATGGGTTTGACGTCACGTGTTAACCAAGCCATCATCCAGTGCCTATTGTTAATCGGGTCAAGGCCCCCCATGGAGCTTTTATTGAGGTTAAGTACCAGACAAACAACTGCAGATTTTGAGGTCTCTACTGATGTTTGGGAAGAATTTGGTAACCAAAAAAAGAAACACAAAAAAACAAAGAAGGTTGTTTAATATTTTTGCCTAAACTTTAATCTCACCAGAAACAGGGAGCAGTTGTTTATGTTTTTGAGTTTTAGGAGTTTTGCCATAAACTGTTGAATACTGTCTCTAAGGTGTTGACATATTAGTTTATTCCTTCCATTTTTGGTAGTTTTGTTTTTATGCTGTTTTGTCCTCCTTGTACATTTGGATGTATTTATCAGACCTCTGTTAGAATTTTACCCTTGATTTAATAGGTTTTTATTAGTCCAGTTATCTCCTTGTTAATAAGTCCTTTCCCTTAGTCTCCATGGTCACCTAAGTGTCTCCATACAACCCGTTGGTTTACACAACTGCATCCAGTATCATTTTCACACTTCCCTCAGCATATAGGCTCCCTGTAGGTCTATGTTTTTCACCTAATCCACCTGTTTCTATTACCTCTCTTGTTCCTGTTGTATCACTTATTGTTCTTTATCTGTAATCAGTTTATTTTTATGAAAACCATCAGAATGCTCATCTCACATTTCTAATGCACCTGGGTTCTACTCCAAACACGCATGATAGCAGTATGGCTTTTCATCCGGAATGTCACCCTAAAACAGCTTTGTCACAGATAGAGCCAGGTTTTCAAAAGTTTCTGTGTATTAAAACTTGTTAGCATGTGCAAAGCTAACCTATAGATCATGTGCAAATTAAATTGCATATCAAAAAAAGGAAGGTAACAACTGTTTTGTAGTTTTGTGTAGGATATAAAAAATGTAAAAGTTTAACCCACTGTGAAGTGTTTTATTAAACCTGAAAAATGACTGCAGGCGCAGTTTAGCATGAATATTGAAAGTCAGGTTCAAACTTGCATGCAAAAAAAGTCTGTGGTTTACATAATGACAGACGATGGGAAGTAAGTCTGTGCACGTGTGAGGTGCTAAAGACAAAATGCAGGCAAAGAGGGGATCTTGCTTTTTCTGTGGTTGCTCCCAAGCTGTGGAATTACCTTCTCTTGGGCATTTGGAGTGACAAAATCTGAGAAGTTGGCTTTGTCTTACTTTGTTTTTTTTTTATAATTGTATCACTGCTTTTTATTTTATTACTACTTTTATATACAACTTTATTTGTTGTTTTATGATTAAACTATTTGTATCTAGTGTATTGCAGGCTGGTCCTGTTGGGTTTTTAAAGTGCTTTATAAATACATTTGGTATAGAAACATGTGTAATCAGAAATAACTGTAGAATGGTAGTAATAGAGAAAAATACAGATATTACATGAAAGTTTCTGGACCCAATTTATCATTCAGTGCAGGGTAAAATTGGATTGTATGAAGTCTTGGCAATATATCTAGTTGAAATTAATTACCTTGATCAACGTCTCTTGATTGGTCACGTAGACGCCTATTTGTTTGTTTTCTTAAAGATTCTGCAAAAGTGTCTCTAGATCCAGTTTAATATTTTCTTCAGAGGTCAAAACCACTCTCCAAGCGTAAGTTTAGCTCAACCTTCAGATAATCTTACTTTATTGTAGCAGCCATAGTTGCTTTGTGTAGAATATTTCAATAGAGATGAAATAACATGTTGCATCCAAAGCTTTTATTCACTTCCTATTGTACTGAAAAATAACAGAAATCCTCTGGTATGATTACCAACCCGCTTAAAGAGACACCGCTTCCCAAGACAGCTTCCTCACACATCCTTCCCCATAATATTCCTTAACTATATGTCAATATTAATGAATAACCGACCATGTATATAAACACATCTGTAAAAATCTTTTCCATAAAAATATTTTACATTATGATATCATAATATCAGCCAATACAGGTTTACATATATGAATGCTTCTCTAATTTCTGATAGATTTGAGCTGGTTTCTAGGATTTTTTTGCCTTTTATATAGCCCCCTTTTTATGAGTCCAATACCTATTCATGAGTTCCATTTATGGTTTCAGCAAATCTTAAATTGGACTAATTTTTTTAGATTTCTAAGTGAGTAAAATTGTTTATTTAGCTGGTCTAAATATTATATTTACGCCCAGACTGAAAATATTTAAACTAAGAAAAGTATTGACAGGGTTAATTGTTGTTTTTAATGCTTAATATACTATTTGTAGTCAATTCAACTATGAGTATTTAGGCATTGTTTAGGTCTATTGTAAAAAATCTAATCATTTTCATTTTTCCACAAATCTGGGCTTTTCATGTTCAACAGAAACACTATGTGTAGGCTAAAACTACATGCTTTAAGTCTTCTGGTATCCCACTAAACTTGATTTTTTTTTTTTTGTTTAGTTAAATGATCTAACACTGAAAAGAGCCAGTGCCTGCCAGGTTGTTGGTACAAGCCAGCACGACCCACTGCTTACAGGAACAGTAAAAATCACTCAGCTGCGACAGATGGCAGCTCAGGTCCATATCAAAGACAAGAGAAGTGGCTTCCCCTGTTTTTATTCCTCTCTGCCATCCCTCCCTGCTGCTTCATGGCTACCTTTCTGCCTGTCTCGTGCACACGCATGTCAGAGGACAGCCTGTCTTTATGGTGACGGGGGATAATTAAAAAACTGATGCAAATTATGACATGCGCTTTAATTGGCTCTAACTTTCATGTTCGGTTATCTTGGAGTGATTTTTCTTTTCTTTTTTTTCCCTGGTCCTTGGTTGCTGTAACTAATCAAGCCCACTTCATCAGCTCTACACAGAAAACGGTCCCAGTGGAAGACTGTTGAGCAAATAAAGCATCCTTGTTTGAGCGGGTTAGATATCATGATGCAATCAAAACATTTGTTTTGTTGTCTTTAGTAGTTTTTTGCTTGCGTGAATAAAAAAAAAAAACAACGGTTCAAGCTGGGAATTAAAAGTTTTCTGCAGATTTGTTTTCTCCTTCTGTCATCCGGAGGTTGGTAATCAGTAAAACAAAAAATGAGAGCTTGACCTGTAGCAAGGTGGACTTCTGCACACTTTTTGAAACCCTCTAATGAATGAAAGATGTGCTCTGGGGGAAGGGCTGGGATGTGGTGATGAGGTGAACTCTATGAGTGGTTATGAGATTAATGCAGCTGAATTTGGTTCAGTTTTCCCCTGAGAGTTGAATGGTGATGTTTGATGGTCTGTGCTGTTTAAATGAAGGCACTCATCGGCGTATTTCCTCACTGGATGTTGTGTCTTTCTTTGTGAAGATAGGAGGCTGTGGGTTATCCAGGAGGGCATAGGTGAAGGTCCTACACAGCTGCAGAGCAGGAGGAGGGAGGGCTTTGAGGGAACGCCTTAGGCAACAAGCAGGAAATTATGAGTTCAAGGCTTTTTGGTGCAGATAAACTGAGCTTCTCCACATTTTAAGTACTGCATTTTTTGCAAACATTTTCAGGTTTCTACTGTTTGCTGTCACAGGCCAGGAAATCCGATAAAAACCTTTTGGGTTCTTATTAAAGACAGGTCTGAGTATTAGAAAATGAACAGTAATCAGCTATCTGACTATTAGCTAGACTTATTTTTTACTTCATTTTTAAGAAACGGTAAAGCAATTTCAGATCCCTGCCATTATAGCTGAAGCAGAGAAGCACTGAGATATAAGCTGCCGACCAGAATCAGAAGATATCTGATTAGTGATGAACCAAGAAACTGAAAATCCAGTCTTCTTCCAATCAATAAATGACTGTCAGATGCTAACAGGCCATGCTAACAATGCACTGTTGTGGAGGCAGAAAAATCTGTTATTCTGAGCATCAGGGAGGAGCTTAAAGTGAAGTCAGACAAAACAAAAACTTTTTAGAGATGTAAGCCCTGAACACACTGGAAAGACTGGTTGTTTCTGACTTTTTATTCTCTGATGCGTTTCGTTTCCACACTGACTGCAGTGCGTATAGAAACAGGGTGAGCAGACCCCGATCTGTGCAGATATTTTTCTCTTCTGTCCCAGTGCCCCGCAATTTAAAACTATGTCCAACATTTGACTGGGTCAGATTATATATCGTATTATTAACGCTACGGCAAGCTGCATGACCTCTGTCCTCACACTGCTGCATGCCTGGTGATGCCATCGGTGTGACAGAAATCAGGAAAGTAAACAACAGAGAGCAACATGGAAGCAAGCCAGGGCGTAGTAAGTGTTCTCTGTCGTCTCATTCTATTGTCCTAATCCCTCCTACCTGTGCTGCAGCATCTTTATCAAATCTAAGATGAGTTATTCTGGCTTAATAAATCGGACATGACTGGTGTGTTGTTATGTCCATACATTGCAGTCAATGGTATCCCGTAAATTAACGGGTCGGCCTGGGTCTGGTGTTCCCACTGTATTGCGATTGGAGCTGTTTAAAGGAGATTTTAACATAGCTTACTTACCGAGCCGTTTGACACAAGTCAACAAAGGTCAGTGAGCTTTTTCCACTGCAACTAAAATCAGAATGTTTGTGGGTTTAAACATTTTTTTAGCCAGTGGAAAAGGGATATCAGTGAGCGATCTGTATTATTGATTGAAGGTTTTTTTTGGTTTTATAAAGAGGGGAGAGTGATAAGTGATGCGTGTCCTGCAGCGTCGCCTGTTGTTTTGTTTTTCGAGGCCTTAAGAGGATTTCTATTTTACTTGATCCCTTTTTTTGTCCTTCCATCATGGGTAAAGTATTCTTTTCATTAAAATGATATATTCAGTGCTTATGTCCCAGTCTTTCCCACCTGCTTTCCGTGTAATTCCAAATGGGGTAAACCTGACTGTTTTTGTCTTGTGATTTGCAGATTTTATTTTGTTTTCCCCCCATAGGGAAGGTGTTTTACTTTGCAACCAAATCTTCCTTTCAGATCCATGAAATTGCAACTAAATTGCTGCATAGTCCGACAAAAACAGACCTACGGTGTATCTCGGTTGGAGCTATGCAAATCCCCCTTGGAGAAAATCGTGTTGGGTGTCATCATCACTATTGAGTCTCAATGAGTGCTAAACGCCACATTCGCTTACGACACAACTTTTTCATGTTTTGCGAGTTCAGGGCTTTAATCTGAGAGGGAAGGTAAGGATCTAACTTTATAGAAATACCCACAAGGACTGCTTTTAGTAACTGATCCCCCAGTTTGTGCTATTCACTTCTTATCTCTGACCGTTTATTTGTCACATAGAGACATACAAACCCTTGCTCCAACACTGCTTCCATGTTCGGTGTGAACGACTGCTCTCCCAAACACACAGAGTGACACTCCTAATGTAAACACATTAAAACATTCTGACAGAAATGGCTTGTTTAGGCTTGTGCACACTTGCAATAGATTGATAAACTATCAAGAATTTAGACAAAACTGTTATATTAAAAAGATGCCAGAATGGTGCACATTTCTTTTATAGCTGGACAAAAGAGAGGATAAAACAACTAGTGAGCTATAATCTGACATTTTAAGGAGTAAATCATACATTATGTGATTTTTTTTAGTTTGGTTATAACTATAAAAAATACACCTGTAAAACAACTAAGAGGATCAAAGAAGATATAGAGGTTTTTGTTGATGCAGGGAAAGACAGCCCTAACTTTGTGCAGAATGTGTGAAATTGATTAATCCAAAAACTAGGAATATTGTTTTAAATAATTTAAGTTCTTAGAGAGGGATTAGAACAGAATAAAATCAGTATGAGCAGGTCAGAGAAAATCTGAGATTGGTGCATCTGGATCTGTAGGCAAAGTCATGTGAAAATAAGTTAAACTGAACACTTTTGAATGCTTAACATTTTTCCTTTGACAGTATATTTTGAAGTGGATGAATGACATCTGCAAGACAGTTTCAGAGGAACTTATAATAGAACGCCACTTGGGAATGGAAGCACCAGATAAACACAGGGGCCCCTTTGCACGTAATGTTCTTGGAAATACTCAACATTTAGGTCAAATGGAAAAAAAGCTATTAAGCCTTTGGATAAAATGAAGAGAAATAACAGCTGATATGCATGAAGCCTGCACAGACTGGATGGAAAACACAGATGAATTCTGTATGGAAATAAGAAAGGTTCTTCTTTAGGCTGTGATTAGAATCAAAGGTAGTTACACCCTTGCAAGGATGGATGCATTTTTCTTTCAGATTGTAGCCGAGTCAAGTTTTCAAGGCAACATTTTTTATGTTTATTCTAGCTGGCATTGATTCTGCAGCCAGTGAGGACAGCGCCAACCAGTTTGCTCATGAGGGAAGCGGTACCAACATGGTTCTGCGACAGATTTTATGTAAAAACAAGTGAACCAAATACTGTATGAAAACCTACAAACTGTTTCAAGAAGATGATCTACAAAGAACAGCACATGGGGTTAATATGAGCTGCTTCCTTTTAAAGGTCTTTGCGGCGGAGTGGAGACACAGCATCTGTTGTCAGATGTAATGAGGTTGAAACAGTATGAAATCAATCAATAATCTATCTCAGTATGACCACTCATCAAACCTCCTAAGTACAGACATACCATCCAAACAGCCAATGGGAGCTGTAGACGTGCTCCACGTGCTCGTCGGTTTATTAGCTTTCTGTTTGGCCACAATCATAATTACTTTCCATTTATGCCCACAGAGTCCATGTCAGAGTTAAATAGCCTCCAGGAAGAGTCTTTTCATGTGCTAATCATTGATTACAAAGAAATCAACTGACATGTTTGCTTGCAGAGTTTCATGATGGGCCCTAATGCAAATCAGGCCAGCTGAGTCTCTAAATATCTCATAAAGGGGTCTAATAAAGGGGGTGGATGGTTGCTGGAGTCATTCTAATTAATAATGAGTTTGGTGAAGAGCAAAGCAGAGCTGACTGGTTTAAAGAGTAAAAAAATAAACGTGCAGATTATCAGGGGTAAAATGTATCATTTGTTTTGTGCTGTAGCAAAGCTATGGTGACAACTCATTGGTTAATCAGGTTCATTCAAATGCATCTATGGAAAAATGATGCATGGTTTACACAATTTACAAATAACAAACTAGAATATGTGCTGAATATATATTTCTGTGCCTTGAAATAAAATTCAGTGCAACATTTTTACCTACAGAAGCAACCTTATTAGTAGAACTCTGAAGTTCTCAACCTATTCGAAATAAAAATGGTGTTTCTGTTGTACGCCCTTAATTCAGAGTCAAGGCCCCATATGTTTGTCAAAGAGTGAAGAAACAACCTTACAAAGACCAAAAAGCACAGAACGGGTGTAAGGGAGGTTGTGGAGAGGTTTAAAGCAGGAAGAGGCTTGGAAACAATGTCCCAAATGTTCGGAAGAGATGATATTTTCTCATTTTATTTGATTTAAATTGGAAAAAAAAGAAAACTATATTTTGCTCAACAAAAAAAAAAAATATAAAAAAAAAAAAAATACCTTTGCCTTTTTAAAAAGAACAGCCAGCTTTTTTGTATCTTTTCATCATCAGGAAACGTGGCTAACTGTGGTTTTATTTTACCAAAATCAATGAGAGCTTTTCCAAGTCTGTTCTTTAATAAACATCACTGAATGTTAGTTTTCCTTTTTACATGAAATATAACTAAAATAAGGGCTGATAAAGGGTGAAAGTTGAGTGCTGAACCTTAAATTTTTGAGGAGCTTCAGTAATGTGAGAAACATCCACTAAAATATCTTTTTTTAGCTGCAGAACTAGAAGAAAGCCGCCGTTGAAGGAAAGTCCCAGCTTGACCAGTTTGTTACAGGCAGACACAACCAAGCTTTTAAGTCTGAACCACAAAATGGTACCAGAGAATTGGTTAAATTTACAAACCTTTTTATGAAATCAATCAACTAGGGATTTGTGACATTGCAAAAAGCATCAGCAACCAAGTTTGTTGGTTTTGTCTATTTTTAAGTGATGCTTTCATCCCTTAAAACACTTAAACATACATATTTTTTGTTTAGCTTAATGTCTGTATTGGATCTCAAGAGCCCATACTGGTTGATCAAGGGCCCTAAAAGGGATCACAACCAACAAGTTTGTGGGTTGTGATAAGTTTTAATGATGAGGCTACAGAAAAAATCAGATAAGGCCAAATATTTCACTTATCTGGCTTCCTTACAAATCCCTATGCATGGCAGAAATCTAACCCAGCACCTGAAGAACTAATTCCCCAAATGGTGAAAAATGGTGGTAGTGTGATGATGTGGGGGTGCTTTGCTTCAGCAGGGAAAAGAAGCTAGACCTGAAAGAAAAAAACAATTCAGCGCAGCAACTAAGCCAAACTGTTAATGGATGGATTGAGCTAAATACAGCATCAGTGTGAAAACCTGAGGTTGAGGCGGAGGTTTTAATTCCAATATGACAAGAACCCTAAAGATACAACCAGTTCTGAAAAGGGATGGTTTATGATCCACTATCCTCCAAGTTTTCCATTGGTTTTCTGCTGCTTACACCTAATATCAATGCAGGTTTGGGTTTCGTTTGTAGGATGTCATGGCATTCTGAGGAGGTAATAAAGTCATTTAAAAACAGGTCTGCTGGAGCAGAAAGCATCTGAAACATGATGGAGAGCAGAGCCCAAGGACCAGGACTGGCAACCACTGGTTTAGATCAAAGCATTTTCACATGCTAGAATGGCTCCAGAAATAAATCCAAAATGAGAATCTGGGTAAAAAAAAAATGCAGTTTACAGATGTTCTGTAAAGAAATAATCAAAATCATCTCTAAATGACCTAGCATTGACTTAGAATGAAAGGTGTAGCAGGCGAAGGTGGTTCTAAGGGTTTGAACACAATAATACGTAACTCCTTTTAAACTTTAATCCATAGAAAGTACTGGAAGTGATCATTTATGCTTCTAGTATGGAAATTCAATATAGAACCTTTACTAACTCAGCCTATCAAAGAAAAATGGAAAAACAGTAAAATGATTTCTATTATACTCTACATAAAGCAGAGCATAATAGAGCCACTGTGAAAAAAAATTTTAACATTTCAACGCACAAAAGTTTCAAATTGACCAGAATGAGCTGAGGGAGAAGAACGGACCAGTGATTTCCTTTCACCCACTTCCATTATCATCAATGTCTCATTTAGCTGTGAAAAGCTGAGGCGATAATAGAATTACTTTTCCTATTATGCTCAGTGTCATCGAGTCTCAGAAAAAGAGCCCAGTTCACATAAGAAAAAAGGAGACAACTAGAGCACAGCAAGAGCCCGAATGTCACAGAAGCACAGCTTCACGCTCCATGTACACACCCTGTTTGTTCAGTGGCATCAGGAGGGAATTAAAGGAACATAATGGGACTGTCAGGGATTTATCAGGGCCACTATATAGTCCTTTGGTTAGGGACCAAAACAGACTGCAGGAAGGAACTTCATTCCCCTGCAGTTTTTCTCTTTCCCCTTATATCTCTACACCAAGGTGACTGACATTTCACCCAACACCCAGGAAGAGACTGAAGGTTTCTATGTCATCCAGAATGAGCACCCAAATGCAAGCAAAGTCATTCCTCACCTAACACATGTGCACTCCAGCATCCTTCCCTGTCAAAGACATGTGTGAAGCCTGCAGCCTCCCTGGAAGCATCGCTCTGCCATGGCACCGTGCGCTTAGAGGACCGGTATCTGGAGTAACTGAGCAGCTTCCTCTTACATCACTTCATCACTCCACGCTCTAACTCAGCTGTGCGCCTATCCTCCCAGGCTGCAGTGGCGTTGCCTCCCGGCGTTTGTCCGTGGCTGTCTGCAGGAAAAATCAGCATCCTCTCATCCTTTTTGTCTTGTTGCGAGCCACAATCACCAGCTGTCATAAAAGGAAAGAAAGAAATGATGTACTCACCGGGTGGTTTTTACCTCCCCAGCGGTGAGGATGGGAGCCAGGTGGAGACAGGAGCAGAGGCTGCAGTGGCGGAGGAATCCCCCTGGTAGTGTATGTGTAACAGTGTGTGTGAGAGGGAGCTTGGAGATGTGGCTGTGTGTGCGTAAGGGTGTGCATGTGTGCAAGGAGTCAGAGCTGATCCAGCAGATCCAGACGGGAGCAGCCAATCAAAAGAGGAGAAGGAGTGAGAGGAGTGTGTGAAAGATGGAGGGAGGGAGAATCAGCAGAGGAGGGGTCTGCTGGCATTACATCATGGACCTGAGAATGGCAGGTTTGCAGAGGGTGAGCTACGGGTGGGGGGATGTGAGCGTGCATGTGTGTATTTCTGCCTGCAACACTGTATGTCCCAATGCAGCAGACCACCAGATGATTTCCCATTGCTTTCATGCTGCTTACAGAACGGTGTCGTCACGATGCAGCATGTGCAGCGGTGCACATATAAACAAGTGACAAACTGCAAATGTAACCAAAAAAGGGAAAAGGCTATTGCCTTTTTTCACCTAAACCATATGGTATCTGTAGAAACAAGTTCTGCTGCATCTTTCACGTGCAGATGCTCCCCAGATGATAGAAGACAGCCTCTCCAACATCACAAGCCCACCCAATTTCATCACATTACACACACTCTCAGCCGGCTAATGGCTCCCCTGTCATTTTGAAAACATAGTGATGGACGCTCTGTTTGGGTGCCAATGACATTTCAGGTGAGTGATCTCAAACACTTTCTGTTGGCTTTCAGAAAAATTGAACACACAATAATTGCGTTCTCGGACACAAATCACCTGTATATGCTTCCCTGAGGAGAGCAGAGAGGGAGAAGGAAGGGCTTCACAGGAAAACAATGACAGCTCGGGGTCATTCTCGCACCTCTGCTCCATCACTACCAATCTGGAAGACGACAGAGAGAAAACAAGATACCATGGCTGATGATAGGGAGGAAACAAGGGTAAAGGAGTCTCCAATTTCACCTCTCTTCATTAGTTTTTATAAGTTAAGCATGTTCTGCCCTTCAGGATTCTGTCTTACCTATACCACCATGTCCCAAATTTACTGTGCCAGTAAATGAAATGGGTGAAGGGCGGAATAAACTGTTGACAAGGTGTGAATAACCCTAGGCTGAATGTTGAGCTTATTCTAACTAGTTAAATTGGGCTCAGGACCTATTAGAGTAAACAGAAGCAAGACTTACAAAAACCACAGTTGGTCGTGGACCATATGGCACAGAAAACCTGCTTCACAGCCTGGAGAAGAGATTTCAGACTTTTGGTGACGGATAAGAAATCCCAATGTTTTGGTTGTTACAAGAAAAAAAAAATGTAAGGAATCACATGTTATGTTTTAAAGAATGTTTTCATCATTGATGAAACCAGTACAGCTCAATTTTAAGGGAGGGGCTAACAGGGTCAGCTTCATTAGGTTAGAACCATTCAGATCATTAGGGATGTGACGCAAAAACTCTAGAGTAGAATTATTATTATTATTTAGGGTAGAATTATTATTATAATTTTTTGGAAGCATACATAGCCTAATTAATATAGTCTATTGACATACAGCAATATGCATGGTATGGTTGTTCCATGTCAGGTACGCTGGTCATTGACCTTAACCAAGGCACCTTTCAGTAGAACTGCAGTCAGTCCCTGGACTGGCATGGCTATCACTGCCCCTACATAGTTAAGGACTCGTTTCCCACTGGAATCAGCTTAATAATCATGGTAGGACGCTTCTTTGATTTTATTTATTTTGCTCAGGCTACATGTAAACCTACATCCTGCCAAACATTGAAAGGATGATATTATTGCCATCGTTGTTGCTATTAGAATTGTACACATTCAGTGATAAAATGTTACAGGGGACGGTATCCATCCATCTCCTGTGCATATCTGCGTTAACTGCGACACACGCGCGGACGACCTGGGTATAAATCAGCCTTGAGAGAACAAACGCTTGAACGTCATTGTGCATAAGATGGAAATATAATATGATGCAAAGGGAAGAGATTTAAGATCCTACTTTGCTGTGCAAAGCTTAAAATGAGGGGATGTTTAACAACTTATTATACATTAAAACACATTTTAGTGTATGCACATATTTTAGATGGTGCACTTTCACTCATACACTTCTAAATAGAATGTGTTTACCAATGGCCTTAATGAAACAGAAGTTTTCTCTTTTGTGCAACAAAAAACAAATTAACCAAAGGTGTTTCTGGCCTTTTTGGAAAGCTGATGTAAACTTTCAAAGCAGCCCTCAGTAACTTTTTAGTTTGAAGCTATTTAGACCAATTAGAATTGGTTTAAACACTGCACGTTAACATTTTACCATCTGATAGCTTTTCTTGCTTTTAAGGTGGACTGTACTGGATATAAGTAACATCTTATTTATTATTACAAAACCAGACATTTTGGCCACAATATGTAGAATATAGAGATGCTGAATTAGATGTTGACTCTATATTTACCACTTCCTATTTCACAGGATGGTTTATACTAATCATACCTGCAATGAAGCATTTTTACATTTTATATTAATCCAACATTTATCACTTCCTACTTAAAAGCCACAAGGGCTATTTGTATATCAGCATATGAGATGTGACAGAGGTTAATGGTCCTGTTTATTTGTATGATTATGGTAAAGTGTTGGTGACAGCATGTACTGCAACAACCCCTCCTGCTCTGGTGACTTGTTACCCCTGGAGCCTCTCAGAACAAATAAAAGTGACAGTGACAGCATTACTGCAGGATTACAAATTAGAAATTACGAAGAAAATGGTGAAAGCAGAGTGCAAATAAAGTGATATCAGAGAGCTTGATCAGATCTTCAGGATCTATTGGAACAGGGATTTCATTCACAGCAAAAACGATCTATAAATAAATAAAAATGGTTTAAATTAAGTGTATTTACCCTTAATTTGAGTAGGTAAATAAGATGATCTGCCAATGGAATGAGTATTTTTAGTCTTAAAAGAAGATAAGCAGATAATCTGCACTTGAAATTAGACAATGCAATTATTGTTTATTTTAAATGTAAATCGTCTTGTTCTGTTAGCAAAGTGTCTCACTTACCTCCTCAATTCAAGAAAAAATGCACTTTTTTAAAGAAAAAATGACTTATTTAGATTTGCATTTTTGTAATGTTAACTTAGTGAATTTATTGAGTGTGGTTAGCAGCTAAATCAAAACATAAAGACTTCTGAAGACTGAAACACACAACGGTAGGACATTGTGATAATTTGATGAAAGCCCAAGAACAAAAAATATGTAAATTCTTAAAAAAATTTAACATTACAAAAAAACTGTTTTATCTTCCTTTTTCTGGATTCTGTGTGATAGCAGCATGGAGCAGTGAAACAGGTGCAAAATGATGAACGCCCCTGACTTTACTTTTCAAATAATGATTTTACAGTGTTACATTTACATGTATTCATGATTCATACAGTCTTCTTAGATAAAGCCAAGTATAATGAATAATCCTCAACAGTCATCCAGTCAGTTAAAAGAGTAGGGTGTGACAACCTCAGGTTATAAAGCAAACAATTCACAAAGCACCCTTCTATCTATCATTAAAAAAATAAAAACCTAGCTTTCACGCTGCCAACATAGCAAGTAATGGCCGCCTAGCTCAACCAACAGGTTAGTCAGGGTGAGAATTAAACAGAGAAAAAGCCCAGAGACCTGTGGTGACTCTGTAGGAGCTACATAGATCCACAGTTTACGTTCAATAACGGGACAACTATTTCTTATGTACTCTAGAAATCCGACCTTTAAAAATGAGTGGGAAGGAAGAAGCACTGTTGAAAAGAAATAAAAAAGGAAGTATTGCTTGCAATTTTCCACAAGCTATTAAGGGGACACAGCAAGCATGTGGAATAAAGTGTCCTGGTTGGATCAAGCCACAATATCCATATTTAGTCTATTTGCAAAACAATGTTTGTGTAATTAAACATCACCCGCAATACAGCATTTATGTTGCAAAATATGGAGATGGAAGCACCATAAAGTGGGAATAATATTAACAGTTGATTGGATGATAGACAGACTTTAATAGAGAGGTGTCCTGGAAGGAAAGCCATTGCACTGCAAAAACTAGAGAAGTTCAAAAATGTCTTAAATTAAGTGTATTAACCATTAATTTGAGTAGGTTATTAGGATAATTTGCCAATGGAATAGGTATTTTTACTCTTAGAATAAGATGATTAGATAATATGTACTTGAAATAAGGCAAGGCATTTGTTTTTTCTCATCTTAAATGTTAATTTTCTTGTTCCATTGGTAAAGTGTCTCACTTACCTTCACAATGAAAGAAAAAATGCACTTATTGCAAGAAAAAAAATCACTAATTTAGATTCCAATTTGTTGCAGTGTATAAAGGTGCAAATTCTCTTGAGACAAAGGCAGAGGTTAATATTCCAGCAGAACAACATCTGTAAACATTTTAAAGAGAGTAAAATGGCCCATTAGGATGGCCAAGTCAGTCTCTAGACTTTAATCAGACTGATAACATGTAAGTCTTGTGACTCACAGATATTCTGTATCTGGTCTGACTGATTTGCAAAAAAATTAAAAATAAAAAATACTGGCAGACTATCACACTTTAATAACAGAAGCAGAAACATTCTAAATAGTTCTTTGAAGAACTGACTTAGGAAGGTTAAAAAACAATTTCCCACTACACTGTTTATTTTTATCAGAAATGTGATTTAAAAAATGTATAAAATATTTATTATTTTCCTTCCACTTGACTATCATTCACCACTCCGTACTGGCTGGTCACATAAGATCCCAATAGGAAACAAATACTTCAAAATATTCAATGATTTTTTGTGAAAGTCAATCCAGTGAGATCAAGATTTGGAATAACCAAAACTAATTTACTTTTGCTTATTACAAATGATTAATTCAGAAAATTAAAATGATGTGGGAAAGTCTCTCTAAGGTCATTCTCTCTATCACGAGGGTCTTCTTGTGCTCTTAAAAAAAGTAGTCTTTTAGGGGAAGTTAAGCTACACAGGTTTCCCTCAACAAATAAATCCATAATAACAGGTTTTTTATTTTGAGACCAAGGAAGTCCCTCCCTCCACTCGAAGGGGTCACATTTGTAAAATATATAAATAGCTTAAACAGCCGCCTAAAGCTGTTTACGCTGCTTTACTCTCATACTGTGACCGGCATGTTATCACTAAGTCCCAATAGAGCTGCATCTCACTTGTCTTCCAAAAACAAAACCATGCCTTGTTGGGAGGGAACCGCATCTTCAGTCAACATGGTGGAAGGGTTCCCAGGCTCTGGAAATTAAGAAGCAATTAGGACGGCTGACATCAGACGGGAGGGCCAAGCTGGAGGATTGAATATAAACATAGCAGCATGGTATGTACTAATTATAAAAAGTCCCAAATGGTTTTAATAAATACTACAGATAGGTTTGCAGCCTTGTTGTTGTGTTCTTAATTAAATGTGTAATTATGGGAAATGTTTTCTGTGATTGTGGTAAATCCAAAATAGAAACATGACTTTATCCTTGAAGAACTAGCATGTGTCAGAGCTGATGGAGTTCTTTGTTCTGGTTTATCCTTTGGTTTTTGATATTTAGTTTTTCAGTCTTTGTGTTCGTTCTTATTTAGTTGTAGTTCTGATCCTTTCAGATTTATCTGGTTTTTACCCTCCGTCTGTCTGCTTTGTGTTAGTGGCTCTATGTCATTCACCAAATTAATTATTTTACCTTCACAGCTGCTTGGTCATTTAAACACATTGTTGTTGTTTTTTTTGTTAATCGTTTGCTGTTTTCCCAACTGTTTATCTCTGATTCCTTCCAAGATCTTAATTTCTGTGTTTTAGCTCAGGAGTCTCACTATTTTCTTATTGATTAATGTCCATTTTCTCTGCTTTTGATTCTTCACAACTTAGATTGGAGTTCTTCAACATGGGGGTCGCAAAAGTTTTGGTTGATTAGACTTTTTTTTATAGTCCCCGCTGCAATTTTTTCCACTAATTGAAATGTCTTTAGATCCACATTATCATGAATTCAACAGACTGTAGTAAACAGATAAATGGAGGCAGAAGATGTCTTTCAGTCATCAATGCACACATTCAGCGACACACAGGAGCTCTTTCAATCTGGGCACCGTTTCATTCACAACACCTGTCCCATCAACCAGGAATCAGAATCAGAAATACTTTAATTACTTTTGTCACATTACTCTATATGTAATAGAGTGACTATAGGACCATTTTGATATAACACAATTTCATACAATATATATAATTAGGGGGTCCCCTATCCATCTCGCCATCCGTTTGGGGGTCCTTGGCCTGGAAAACGTTGAAGAGTCCTGATTAGATGATGGAAGTCACCTTCCACCCATCCATCCATCCTTCCATATGGATTTTAAGGGGTCATAGGGTGACATTCTGATCATTGGGATCATCTTAAACACACAGAAACATACCTGACAGAAAATCACACACACAAACTGGTCCCTCTCTATCTTTGTGGGACCTTTCCATTGATTTCCATTGACTTCCATTCATCCTGCAGCCTAACCGGGAACCTTACCCTACACCTAACCATTATGGGTTCATACTCTTTTTGGGCCGATTCTCCGGTCATGCTAGAATCTTTTCCGATCGGGCCGACTTTAAGCCTGATTGTGCGTCCTGTGTCGTGTAGTATACAGGGCGTAAAGAGGGGTGATCAGCCTCTCGCGATCACCTCCCGATCAGGAATCGTAAGGGTGGGAGAAAATCAAACATATTTGAACCCTGCAGTCTTATTTTACAGTTTGAACTGTAGCTGCGTGCAACAATTGAAAATATTGGACAGTGTATGCCTGGCTTTAGTCCTTAACATCAACCCTGACCCTAAAGAGGTCATTCCCCTCATGGGGTCCAGGCAGAGAGCCCAACAAGCAGTCGGTCTCCACAATACAATATATTTCTAGAAAAAACACACTCACTAGTGTGGACTGTGACAAATTAAGTTTATATTAGGTTCAATAAAAAATATTGTCATGCTTTTGGACAATTAAGAAAGCTGGAGTCAAGTATACAGAGTGCCTTGCAAACGCTCTTTTATTTACATGCCAGTTCTTCAATCTTCTCTGCATCATAGCTCAAGCTCAAGTTGGATAGAGAACATCTGTAAGATACATTTCTTTAGACAAGTGACAGACTGGATTGAATTAAAGTTTAAACTTTGATACACACATGAACAAAATAGAAAACCATTTATAATTTCTGTTCCACATTCAGCACTGCACTTTGTGTGGGTCTGTCATTATGAACCCTGTAAAACATTTTTGGGTTTGATGTTTGTAATAGGACGATATTTTAAAAAAAAAGTAACTGGTATGCATATTTTTTTGTAAAAACTTGTTGCAGTAATTAGCTTATTCTACAGCAGCTGTTATGCTGTCAGGTTAAAATGTGGCAAACTGTTTCCTTTAAACACCATACTAAACTGGGAATAGAGGCCTCTAAAGTGCTGCACAATAAGTCCATTTTTGGTCCTCTGAAAGGAGGAAAATCAGCAGATCTGTGTTTTTTTCAGTTTCTGGTAGCAGGTGCTCCCAGTGGACCCGTTGTCAAAGAAATGGGGCCTTATGTGTCTTTGCTTAGTTCCTACAACCCCTTAACACACTTCTATCTATATCCTGCAGAAGGTTGAACAACGCCACATTCAGGACCACACTTACCCTTGACACACATTCATTCCTCAGCATTACCATCATGTTACATTCATCTTTACACATAATTTTTAGCAGGGTTGTTTTTACAGGTGATATAACATAATTAAAAATGAATAAACATAGCCATTTATTTTTATTTGGGTACTGTAAAACACTTCACACATCCATGATGTGGTAACCGTAACAACAAATGGTTTTTTTTTTCTCTGTTTTTTTCTGCTTCAAATAGGAGCGTTTTCATCTTATTCACAAAAGGTGTCCGCTGGCGTTCCCCTTATCCCAATCAGCCAAGACCAGCATCCCCCTCCCTCCTTTTTTTCACAACTATGCCTGCAATGTTCGCTGTTGCTGTGGCAACCTTACGGCCAGCCAGGCATCTCTCTCACTTTCCCTCTCTGGATACACAGTGACTTCTGCCCCCCCCACAAACACACCCAAAGCAGCTGATGGGGGATGCACTCATAGGTGCTGCAGAGAAAAAAGGTGTATGCATGTCCTTTTTCTTCGCTTTCTAACACCAATGATCCACTTGCATGAGCACTGACAAGAAAATAGCTGCACTCAGACAGAGAAAGAGCCTTTTTCCAATTCATGCCGTGCTGACCTCACTCTGCATGCAGAGCAGGGGTGAAAACAGACTGCATTGAGGTTCAACTCGGAGGTTTGGTCCGAAAGAGAAAATGATGTCCAAGAGCAACAGGGCCTCTTTAAATGGAAATAGCTATGCCCTATGTTGGAGAATGGGAGCCAACTGAAATAAATTGCAAACATAGTGTAGCTCCATTCAACTGCATCGCTATTTACCTGGAGAATTGCTTCAGTTTGAAGTAGAACAAGATTTGTAGGCGAAGGAGAATAAATTTTGCTTTTCAGATTTTTTTTTCTGTATTAACAGCATTAATCCTCTCACCTTTATTGTAATTCAAATCATTTTGCTTCCAATCGACTGAATAAATCAACTTTAAAAACAATTCACAGATGTTTTCTTAGAGAACAATAACATGATTATTGTGGTTCTCCCCTTTTGGGACTCTGAGTTTTTAGTTTTCAGTTATCAGTTATTCTGTTTTGTTAATCTTTGGTTTACTTTCCATTATATTCAAGCAGTCTTTAGTTACTCTCTGTTGCCCCCTTGTGCCTGTCTTCTTTCCCCTAGCTCCCTTCTAGTTACTTCCATCCAAACCTGCTCCATATCAGTTGATTACCCCAGTCTTTGTTCTGTCTTCCATATATACTCTCGCTCTGCAGTTCTTCAGTGCTGGTTCCCTGTTGTTGTTTTGTTGCTTCCTTGCCTCTGGCTCCCCTCATCTGGCTTCCCTGATCTTTACTTGTTTTTGGTTGTCAGTATTTTTTTATTTTTGGATGTTTGCGTCAGTTTCTCTCCATTAAACCTACAAGAACTCATCTCTGCCTCACGTATCTCTGCATTTGGGTCCTCAAGCAGCCTCACCCCCCACATCGACAATGATGGAATTAAAAAAAAGTGGTTTTGATACGGTTTTATTATTAAGGGAAAAGCAAATCAGCATTGCCTTATGTGAAATAGCAAGCTAACAACTGGATGTGCCACCCTTGGGTGCAGCAACTGCCACCAAAAAGGTGGTAAATGAATTTCATATCACTGTAAATAAATATGTTTCAGAATTTTTTATATTCAGCCAGATTGGAGAGTTTTCCTACATAAAGACCCACTTTTATGGAGCAGGTTTCTAGGTTCTGAAGCAGCATACCACCACAACACTACCTCCGTTCTTTAATGTTTGTATGTTTCTCTGAAATGCTGTCTAAGTTGTATGCTTGATGTAACAAAACACATCTGCTTTTTTCCATTTTTCCAGAACCTTCAGGGGTCATGAGGATGTTTTCTTTGGTTGTTTTTGTTTTGTTCTTTTCTGGTTAGATTTAGTTTTTGTCTTTGAACTCTTCACAGTATCTTTTTCATTGTTGAACACTAGGATCAAGAATAGGGAGTATTTCCTCAAACTGCATTTTCTCCATTTTTGAATATCAGGTCTCAGTGTGGTTTTCTCCTTCCCAAAGCCTAAGAAATGACTTCATAACCCTTTCTAGACTCATAGATATCTGTTATTTTGCTTCTCATTCATTCCCTTTTTTTCAAAACCTTTAGCCTACTTCGTGTTATCAGGTGATTGCTTAATTCTGCTTTCAAAAAGCTTCACGTTAAGATCAGTCTTAAACTTTTTACATAGTTGAACGACATAAGTTCTCTCAATTGCATTTATTATAACTGTGGTTATTTCTGCCTGATATTCAATTTATTTGCTGATCTGAGTTATTTAATAAAAACACGTGAGCAAAAACAGAAGAAGTTTGTTAGGGGAATGGTAATTATTGTCAGCACTGTGTATAAAGTATGTTGTGGTGCTTTGGAAAGGTTCACAGTTTATGTTTTTGTGAGTAAATGCGACTGAAGTATCTCTTTGGCTGAATCCGTTACAGCTGTTGGTGTTTACAGGCAGCCAGAGCGGAGTGTTTGTGTTCAGCGAAGCTGCATGTTTAACCCAGTTATTCTTTGGCAGAGGCTACAGGGTTTTCTCGTCTTACAGCCGTTATTATTCTGTGTCAGAGCAGGTGTTTCACAAAGAAGGTGTAAGAGCAGATAACTGCTGAAATGGGAATTAATTTTACATTCCTTTTGACACACCAGTCCCCAAAGACTGACTTTCCCTTTTTTAATAAAAAAGTGTGATGCAAGTTAGAATTTCTAAATAAAAAAATATCACATTAAAGCAAGATTAATGACTTCCTCAGTGTATCAGTAATGCAGATTACATTTATGTACAGACAGATAAGATTACACAGACTGGATACGGTTATAGTAAATAACATTCAAGAACTGTTCTCTGTGTCGTATGCCACGCTTACTGGAGGGCTAATGTTGTTTAAAGATATGCTTACATTTTCTTCCACTGTCTTTTTCCAACTGACACAGAATAAAAACATATCATGGTTTTAGCATCACTAATGCTGAAAAAGCCTTAAAATTAATTTTATTTTCACTGCGGTAGCTGTTGTGCTTGACAAAGCAACAACCAAGCAGATTAAATTGTTCTCAGAAATAGATTCAGATATTGAGGTAGAAGCTTTGTCTCCCTATGATTTATAAAAATGTTAAAGGTATAGTGGAGGATGTTCTTTTTCCGGGTGGATCATCAAAATAAGTGGTCCTCCTAATTGTCAATCATTCTGGTGATATGTTTATGTAAGACCGTCATACGTGCTCCTCCCCATTGCAAATGGCAAATCTTTTGGAAAGGAAGCTTGTATGAGTGCTGCAAACAGCAACTTTTAAACAGAGCGTGCACAAGGAGAAATGGGCTTGTGCACGCGGTCGCAGAGGTTTAATAGGCGTTCCCTTTTTGGAAAGGGTACAGAGACGGAACGCCTATTACAGGGTACAGGGTTTAGAGATAAAGCGGACAGGGCGGGTCTTTTAAAAAATGTGCAGAGATCCTCCACTATACCTTTAACCCTAAATTGAGTTGAGTTCTCCTATGAGAACTGGATCTGAAATTAACATACTTTTGATAGCGGATCAGAGTTTCAGAGAAAAAAACCTGCTAATAAGTAATTATTGTTTTCCTGAGGTATAGATAGGGCTCCAGAGCCCATTTCTTTTAGCCACTGGCCAAATAAATTCTTTGAGATCCCTTCTCTGTCTTTCCAGCAACCGTAGCAAAGGGTATGGTAGCAATAAAGTAATATGGTGGTAATAAAGAAAACAATCTCTTTGGTCGACTGATTTAAGCTATAACTGCAAACAGGTATGTTGTCAATCAGTCCTACTTAGAAACTATTAGAGGCTACGTACATGACTGCCAGCTTTTTGAGGGGATAGTGGCAAAACCTTTTTCAGTGTAAACATCTTTTCTTAACTGAAACTTTAACAGAAACTTTGTATCTCAGTGTTTTGGTGACAAACACTCCAGGATGTTTATGTAAAACCAGAGGAAGGCAGTAACTACTAACAATCACTCAGTAACATTTACTTAAGTAACTTCTAGAGATAAATGTTTGAAGTTGCTCTTCTTTAATGTACTATTTGCTCAAGTAATATTTAAAGATGCAGTGATCCAGTTTCTTCTGATCCAGTTGGATATCGATGGATATCTGATACCGATCAGTTTCAACTGTTGATTGGATGAACCATGTATCTTGCTGTATGATTGACGGTTTAGCATTGATATAAATATTTTTTTTTAAATGGAAACATTTATCTCATTTATAATTGGTAACACTAGTCATCTATTAACAAATAAGCAGCAAAAAAGAAAGAAATAACATTTCCATGTAAAGTGCACTGGATTAGATCTCTATAATCTAATCCAATATAAGGTCACGGATATCCCATCCACCTAATAAGTCAATATCGGAGGCAATATCCGATCCAGGTATCATTTCGGTGATCTTTAGTAATTTTCTTGTGATGGTATAGCTACTTTTATTTAAGTAAATTTTTTGGTTATATGAGTAACTTAGCTTTTTCCAAGATGAGTTGAAAATGCAATAAACACCTGATATTGAAGCTGAACATTCTTTATCCCTTCCTAACATACATGCTTACCTACCGTAGATAAGGTTTTATAGTTTTATCATTAACATTTTATATGGAAAACAGATTTCTTCTGCACAAATTTGTTTTGTAATAAAGTTATTTTCGTTATCACTCTGAAATACCAGGATTTGTTCATAACTCTCTGATTACATCATTAAAAAAATTCAATTACATGTTAGGAGCTTACAATTACTCAGAACTTGAGTAGCCATTTTAGCAAGTACTTTTTTTCTCTTAATTCCCTAATTTCCTGGATGAAGAATTTCTACTTTTTTTAACTAACATTTTTGGGTCCTTGTTTTACTCATTTTTGGGTGCTGACCTCCACTTAAAACAAAGCTTAAATGTGTGGAAATGTGATGTTGACCATCAAACTTTAGACATTTTAAAAATTTTTTCTCCAGAATTTACAAAAAAGTAAATGCATATTAAGACATGTATGGCCTGGTGGACTTTTTTGAAATATCAGATGTTGGAGGAAAAATAAACTAGATCACTGAATTGTTAAGGGTGATGGTCTAAATCCTCATTCCAAAGCCCTAAATGGGGGAGAAAACCTGCAGGGCCAAGGAGAAGAGAAGAGCAATGATTTTGGATCTAGAACAAATTTGCAAAAAAGGTTAAAGCTCCGTTTCTATGCATCTGAAACCATATAAAATGTAACAGAGGACACTTATAGATTTGCTTTTGTCTATAATAACCTGATAGCAGTTGGATTTGCCGATTAAACTATCCAGGAGGCAGCATTGAAACCTGTTAGGAAGAGCCTTCCAGATTTCAGACAGGGTTATTTCAGTGGAAATCAATAACATAGTGTTACTATCAATAGCTTTAAGAGGAAACACCTCCACAGTCAATGCGCCAAAGTGTTTCCTCTGTCAGAGGTTACGGTAGAGAATACCAACACTGCTGAGTCTAACATTCATCTCGCTGTGAAAACAAGCAACTTTAGCAGGGAAGAATGTATCTGTGAAAGTTTCTGTCTACACAGTTGGCCTGCCTCACAGGAGATACACGTTAGACTCAAGATCACTGTTATTTCCAGCTTCTTGCTCAGTTCCTCCTTAACATCAACAACACATGATGAGAACAGCACAGACGGCCTTTTCTCATGTGCCATCAGCAGGATTTCAATCAATTGCGTAGAAAACAGTTATCACTTTGCCGCCTCAGCTGAAGCTCTTCAGCTTTAATTGCCTGGTTTTGTCTTGCAGGAGCTGGTTCTCAGAGTGTAAATGTTTGGCTTTCTCTTTGGCAGAACAAAATGTTTTGTTCTTGACAAGAAACTCCTTGACTCTGGTCAAGGGCCTCTTCTAACTCATGAGAGAAAAAGAATCAGAGAAGCAGGTGCAGTCTGAGGTTTTTGCTGTGCAGATAACCTTCCCAGGGAACAAGCGTTTATTACAGAATGTTATAATTAAAGTTGTTAGGAGCTGAAGTCCACAAAGAGCTTTTATAAATAGTTGTTTTTGATTGCTTTTCAAGACTGGAGTTGTTTTGGGATGGATGTAAGGAATCTCAGAAAAGGAAGCATCTCAGCTCTAAACCTCCCAAACCAGACGTCATTTAGACGCTGGTTTCTAGGCTAAATCTGGTCGGTCTGTCATAGTCTTGATGTAATCCAGAAATAATTGTTAAAATTGGGCTGTGTCAGTGTCATACAGACTTTGTCCCTCTTTAGTCCAATTATAGAAGTTGAAAACTGGGTTTGCAACATCTTTTCAACAATCTGAAAATTACGGCTTTTCGCCTTCCACCTTCCACTAAATGTAGGCGTCTTTTCAATCTCTTTTTAAGCAATTTTTGCTCAGTGGAAAAGCAGCATCGACCCTGTTTGGATGCAGAAAACAGGGTTTTTCTGGCTGAGACCCCATGTAACAATTACAGAACTACAGGAGAAGCTGGTTTGGCCGATAGATATAACCCATCCACACAGCCAGATAAAACGTTCAATCACAATTCCAAGAAATTCTGCATTTAAGCTATATGAACAGAATATCCTTCACTCCATCATGTCTTCCTTTGCCTGCTTCCATCAGGATGAACGATCATTTGAAAATAACGGAGAACTTTCCAAGCTTTGATATAAGCAATGAATTGGTGCTATTTTCTTGCAAATACTTATACTGCATCCCATTTTAATTTTTCTTGCGATTTTCAATGAGTTTCCTGTAATTGATGTGCCACTCAAACACAAGTGAATAATAACTGAGCAACGAAAGAATAACAGTGATTTGCTTTCCAGAATATGTTGCGGGTTTAAATCTGAAAAGTGTGGCTTGTAATTGTGTTTGGTCATTCCAAGTCAGTACTTAAATCCAGGCACGATACGTTTCCCCCAATATTCTTTGCAAGGTGGCTGAAGATCAGTCAGGTTAGATAAACAATTCAATTCAGTTTATTTCTATAGAACCAATTCACAACACATGTCATCTCAAGGCACTTTACATGTCACTTAGCCTGGGTGCCATTCCGAACTTAGTCCCGCCCACAAAGTTTGAGGTCGGGAAGTTCGGTCTGGCTCTGCTCCATAGTAGCGCGAGTATTATCGCCCACTGTCAGGCGATCCAATCAAATTGTCAGGGCGGGCTTTATACGATGATGGACAGATGACCAACAGTAACGTAATCAACCACGTGACCAATGCGCGCTTGGGTGACAACAATAATGGCTGCCGCTGGAGAGTTTAGGTGAGTAGATTCTGCTATTAGGTCTGTTCTAGAAGATATCGACAGCAAATTAATTTTAAAAGAGGAACAGAGAAACGCGATCAAGTCTCATCTTCTTATTATAGGCGTGCAACTGCACGCTTTGATTTTTGTGGACAACAACTATGCGTTGCTTAACATACGTCACGCACTCCGTTGCTCTTATTGGTTGTAGGTCTATCCAATTGAGTGCAGAGGCATTTTTTTTCCTGGTTCGTTCGAAACACGCCCCATAATCACAGCTCTATGGAGCAGTATCAGACTCATATTCTGACTAGAATTGAGTCGGACTACGTCAGGCTACAGTTCACCAGCTCATCCAGTCAAATTTATTAAAAGTTTTCTATCTAAGGAAAACCAGCCCTTTGCATCGACTCATTGACTTGAAGGCAATCGCTCACACTAAGCATGCTTGTAGCGACAGTGGAGAAGAAAAACTCCCTTTTAACAGGAAGAAACCTCCAGCAGAACCAGGCTCAGTGTGAGCGGCCATCTGCTCAGGCCGACTGGGATTCAAGGAGAAACAAGCAGAGATAGAAAAAGCTCCCATGTCAGAGGATGAAGAGAACACATCCAGCCAGCCACAGTCAGAGAAACAGGACTACACTAAAAAATAGGCCGATCTTGAACATCTATAAACAAAGGTGTTGATGGCCGCACCACAGCTGATATTTATTTCCAGGATGGTGTCACAGCCAACCAGGAACAGGCCAGATGAAGCTACTATAATGAGAAAAAGCAGAGAGAGCAGAACATTAGAGATTGAACTAACAGATTCTGCAGAATTGGAGAATAGAAATATAATGAGGTAGAATGAGGAAACAGGGGTTCCTACAGTATGTCCTCCAGCAGTCTAAGCCTATAGCAGCATAACTATAGAGATAGCTCAGGATAACCTGAGCCACTCTAACTATGAGCTTTTTTTTTTTTTTTTTAAAGGGAAGGTTTTAAGCCTACGGTACTCTAAGTAGACAGGGTGTCTGCCTCACAGACTAAAACTGGTAGCCTGATAACTAAAAGATCTGCCTCCCATTCTATTTTTAGAAATTCTAGGAACCACTACCACTCATAAACTGTATTAAAAAGGATAAATTATTTTTAAGACTTGTTACAGATTCTGAATTTTTTTTTTTTTACTTTTAATTGGCCTTAAAATTGGTTTATGTGTTTAATTTAAACCATTCTATTTTCAAGGTTGCTGAACAGAGGGAAGGTGAACCTTTACCATCTTCACTTTTAATACTGAAGAAAAAAGCATCCTCTAAGCATAATGCCACCACCATGTTTTGATGTGGAGCGTTTCGCAAAATGTGCTGCATAAGTATTCATCCAGACAAGGTTTTGCAAACAGATCAAAGGTTCTGTCTTTTCCAGTAGCTTGACCTTAGCGTCGCTGCTTTATTTATCAAGTAACTTTCCTGTAGCGACGTTATTGTTTTGATCGTCGTTCTATTGGCTGGAAAGGTTGCTAGGCAACGATCCAACTGCAGTCTGAGAGAGCAAAACAAATCCGCAAGCAGAGCCTACGGGTTTGCGAGCGTAACAGAGCCCGGTTTGTGCGCGAAGAGAAGGAGGCAAGCAAGAGGAGAAAATATCTGTGCAAGAAGCATTAAATCTGAGAGAAGAAACAAAGATTTGAGAAAGAAGAGAAAATATTTGAGAGAGAGCGCATGTTTTGAGTGTGAGCATTATAAGTTTTGAGAGCAAGAAGAGGAAATTCTTTTCTCTAATTGAAGTTATGTGCTCTTGCATTATGGCAGGATAATTCTCCCATATCTATGTGCAACTAAGATACTCTAATTAGAGAGCAGTAGTGAAACTTCGATATTGTATTTTCATGGCTTAGTTTACCTGACAGGATGTTTACATAAATCTGTTTTTAGGCTGTGCACAAATAAGATTATTTATGGAGGAACAGCTCTACCGTATATAAAATAAAAACATAAATAAATAAATGCTCAATAAATAAATAAATAAGCATTCAATTAATTGCCTCCAAAAATACAATGAATAAATATGTAGGTAGAAATTAAATTATATGGTGAGACATATATATATATATATGTATCTCTTAATTAGCTTCTTTATTTTTTCACCTTCTTTTGTAAACAGTTTTGTTTGTTACTTGAATCGGCTGTTTAATTGAGGCCTTTTGTAGGGTTTTGTTTTCCCTAGAGATGTCCATTGAATGCAAACTCATAGCCATGTCTCGGTGTGTAGAACACTACACAGTACCTTTAATTTGGTTCTAATAACAGCAGATTGTTTACTAGTTTGTCTACTAGTAATTACTTTAGTTTTTATTTTAATATGCTGATCATAAAGCAATGTTTACACTGTGTTATGTCATTGGCTGATCTTTAATAAATATTTTAACCAGTGCATCAGACTCATTTTGAATTGACATTAGGTTGGTACAACGTTAAGTAGCTTCTGATGTAGTTAAGCTACTTTTAACACATTAGTGTAACTTAGCTTGCTATAATTCTTTAGGTGGTAGCTTTTGTTTAGTGAAGCTTAATTTATTGTTGAGTAACTGATAGGTTAGCTCACTACACTGGACAAGTAGCTTGCCCAACACTGGTCTTTCAACAATTTGCAAATCTTTCAAACAGCTTTGGAAATCAAACCAATAAACTGAATAAATCCTCCCATCTGAGCTGTGCCGTCAATACCACACAGGTAGACTAAATCCAGTCAGACATAATAAGTTATCAGGACCCAAATTGAGATAGAATAAGTTATCTTTGTCACTTTCAGTTTTATAAGCTTTTATGAAGTCAATCTGAACAGTTGGTTGTAATGTAATTTATCAAGGGGTATCGCAGTAAAGGTGTCAGAAGCTTAGAACGTAGGACCCAGAATTGAAGCAGACAGATCAGAATGTTTTAAAAGCAAGCGTTTATTAACTGCTCTGTTTATAGCGGCTTGTCCGCCTGTGCAGGGTCTCTGGATACTCTGTAGAGGTAGAAACTCAGGTTAGTGACTACGAGACTCACACAGGAAACTATACTGAGCATGTAAGTCACTAACCTGGTTTAAGCTCAGTCTGAGCCAAGAAGAAGGAGTGGAAACCGGAGGGATTGTTTCTCTGCAGTGTGTGGTAGGAGTTCTAGGAGAGAAGCCGAGCAGATCGACGAGCAGAAGCCAGCAGACGCAGTAGAATCCAGAGGGATAATCCAAAGCCAGAGTCGAAGCAGGAGCAGCTTTCAGGCCAGAAGATCAGAGATCTGGGGAGGTACAAAATGAGTTTCCAAGCCACAGAACTGAGGTCGTAAGCACTCAGAATCCAGTTAACGATCTGAAAACAGATAAGGCAAACAGAGCAGATCAAGGGCAACCAAAACTCATAAGTCCAGAGGCAGAAACTAGTCAGGATCAGGTACTCAGAAAAACACAGATGCACTAGAAAACTCTCACACATGGCTGGAGTAGTATTGCACCAATGGCTGGGAACAGGCAGCTAAAATAGAAAACAGGAATCAGTGGATTTGATGAGTGACAGTGAGCAATGGGCGGAGCTAAGCAGGTGGAAGGAGAAGAATGATGGCCCATTCCAGCCATTAGTGCCAAGATCATGACAAACTGCGGATAAATAAGATTCACACTACAGTTCCTTTGTTTACCTTTCATAGGTAAATAAGTTTAAATACTATGGCATATTTTTTTCATTTATCCAGAATGTATTATGTTTTTAATTGATCTTATAAAATCTTCTGCAAGGAACTGCATTTAAAAATCTCATTACTCAGTCACATGACTGCAAAGAATAACTCATTAAGATAGATAAACTATGAGTCCCTCCCATATATTAGACCTACATGTATGGATTTATCTGCGTGGGAAAAAGGCCAACCCAGCAATATATCAACATATTTGCTTAAAGGTTTGTTTGCCAAGGTTATCTTCTGGGGATTTATCTATCAGTGTTCTTAGAGACAGTCAACTAAACTTTGAGTAAAATGCAGTGAGACTGAAATCATATTAAAATCTGCTTTATCCATTTTTTTCAGCAGACATATGGAAGACGAGCAAACTGCAGAAGGTTTGTTATTGAAGACACTCGTCGATGTCATTACCTAAACCGACTGCAAGCAAACTGTCTAGTTGATCACCTCGGTTAGAGGTCAGTTAAACAGTACATTCATCCCTGAAAATGACAGTGAGCATAGTCGCATGGTCCCCAGCCAGCCAGCCAGCCAGCCAGCCAGCCAATTAATCACCTTGGCAGGAAGCCATCCACAGGACTGATGGTATGATGGGAACATAAGGGAAATGTGGGAAAAAGCTGACGAAAGCATTCAGTGACAGCTAATATTGTCATAGACGTAAAGCTCTTTACACAGTTCAGCAGGGCTTCAGAGGGGCAGAAATCGACTGCTTTTAAATGAGGGAGTGACTGAGTGAATCAATTCAAGTGCTGATTAATTCCTCTTTGGTAAAAAGAGCAGGGAAACCTGAACCTTTTCCCTTCTGTGGACTTCCTTTACGATGAGTCCTCCTATATGACAGAAAAGATGGTAGTTCATACGCAGTGTGTTATATTTTCTGTAAATGCCTCCCTGTTTTCCTCATTTAATGCCTTGCTATTATTTCCTTATGCACTGTAACAGACTTTAAGGCATAATAGACTCCCAATTAACAAGAGGACCTGTCAAACAGTGATCCATAGAGGGTCCAACCAATGGTCTATTGTGTCTAATGGGGCTTCATGTGGATGTCCCTGATGATTTTCAGTGCAGCACCTTCAAAAAGTATTCATATACCTTAACTTTTCCACTTATCTCTCAATACAACTTCTGAATTCAAGTTGTTTTGACATTTTTTTATGATTGAAAACATATAGTTGTACATAATAGCGAAAAAGCAAAAGAAATTGATTAATGGCTTTTTACTTTTTCATTGCAATTATTACAACAGATGCTGGTGAAGATTCTCAGTCATCCAGGTCATAGTCATTCCAAAAAAGTAAAAAAAAAAAACAAACAAAAAAAACAATCCGATGGGCTTTGTTACTAAGTTTGAAGACATTTAGCTTCCCATTCAGGAAGCTTTTTTAATTCAAAATGTCAGGAATAGTGTTGAGTTTGAGGCTATATACCATCTTATTCCCCTTTACAGGGGAACAAAAGGCCTTGCCTTTTCAGCCAGGCCAACAATTCCCTTTAACGACCCCCCCTATCAGAGTCATAGACAGGTATGGGGCATTGCAGACTAACAAATAAGCCAAATGATCCCCATTCAAAAGGAGGGAACCGTTCTTCTGTTTCAATTAGCATGTTTTCTACGCCAAAACAAGGCTTTGTTGGGCTACTTTATAAAGCCTTGACTCAATGCTATTTCTGACATTTTGAATTGAAAAAGCTTCCTGGATGGGAAGCGAAACATCTTCAAATTTGGAAACAACATCCAGTGGATTGTTTAACTTTTTTTTAACTCCAACAGGGTTTGACCTACAATTATATACAGCCTCTTAGTCAGAAACACTAAAAACCACCTACCCTTCAGTCAGAGTTTAAAGCCTTTTATACATTTAGAGAAATTCTTATGCATTCATCTGAAATGTGTTGCTCGGACTCAGTCGGATGGAAAGCATCTGTGATCAACAGTTTTAAAGTCTGGATTTGAACAGTGACATGGGACTTGCTTACAAACCCATGAAAGTCTTTTAATCTGAGTTTTTTTGTTGTGTAATGACAAAAAGTGAAAAAAATTTAAGAGCTAATTAGGCGGCTGCATTTTTTTGTTTTGTTTTTTTGTTGTATAACTGGAGAGATTGCCCCACACACAAATTAGCTGGGGAGAGGAGGCTCTTTGAGATGTGGCAGAGCCATTATTAGAGCAACGGATGGCTTCCCTATGATGTCAGCCATCTTCTCTTTGATGAGGTCAGCTTCCTGGGAACAGATAATGATCACTGTTGCCGATCTAGATTACAATTAAGCTATGACGATTTATGTCCACTCTGGCATGTAGACTCTCCAACAAACGGGACAATTTCTATTCAGTAATTAAATTTTGTTCTTTCAAAATACATAAATCAAAAGCACATGGAGTTTGTGACTATAGACATATAACATCATGTGAGGATAAAGGGAACAGGAATTTCCAGCTAGGCCTTTAAATTTGCTTGACTCTTTGAGGTTTGTTGCATCATTATTTGCTTAACACTGTTTTTTTTTTATTTTTAATTACTTAACATTTACTAATAAAATGCCATAGGATTAGAAATTCCTGTAGTTTGATCTTTCAGGAAAATCTTTTTCCGTTCTGCTTCACCGTGAGTGTGCAACACAAAGGGATGTTATTGTTAAATGTGTATTCGACATAACAAGTCGCTTTGGTAAGTGCATCTGCTCTTATTACTGCCATATAAAACGTCTCTAAACACATGAAGATGAATGATCTTGATTTTTAAAAGCCTGCCAAGATGCTTCCAAATGTACGAATACAATTAATGTTTTAATTGAGAGTAAGGCAGCAGTTTTGTGATTATGTAAGCCTAATTATAATTAGAGGAACATAAATGCTGAATCATTTTGTTGTCTTAATGCGAAGGGGCTTTCATGTTTAATTGATCAGAATGTAGACAAAAACAAGTTTCTACTCTGATAAAATAAACTGTTTACAATACATTGAATTAATGACTAACAATCCGAATACATCAATCCAAAATACAATAGAATTGAACTTTATTGTCATTACACCGTCACAGGTACAAAGCAATGAAATTCACTCTCTATATTTTAACTTGTCCCCTTGGGGAGCAGTGTGGGGTTAAGGGTCTTGCTCAGGGCCCCAGAGTGTCAGTCCGTTGGAAGCGCAATGCCCTAACCACTAGGCTACTCCATCATAAAACATTAACTAACATTAAATAAAAACATGAATCCACACTGTTATGGTTAAGATACGCTTTTATTTTTAAATTCATTCACAAACCATTAGACTGCAGTTAACAGTGAGGTATCAGTCCTCTTATTATAATTAGAAGAATTACTCGGATTTAAATGCCTGATGCTTACAAGAGCTTAGAACTTAAATGTATAGTGCAGGATGTTTTTTTTCTGGGTGGATCATCAAAAATAAGTGGTCTTCCTAATTGTCAATCATTCTGGTGATATGTTTACGTAAGGCCATCCTACGTGCTTGTCCCTATTTTCACTTACCGATGGTTTGTCTGACATAGTGGAAAAATTGCAAACTTTCTTTTGGAAAGTAAGCTTGTATGAGCGATGCAAACCAACTTTTAAACAGAGCGTGCACAAGCCCCTTTCTCCTCCTGCAGGGTTGTGCACGTGCATGTTTTTTTTTGTAAGTGGGGAGGTCTTTTCAACAGTTCGCAAAAATCCTCAACTATACGTTTAAACTCTTAAATCATGTGTGTTTGTTCTTTCTACCATGGAGTATTAGGGCCAGGCTAGAGATTTTTTTATTTTTATTCGAGAATAAAGTCGTAATATTATTACAATAAAGTCATAAAATTACGAGAATAAAGTCATAATATTATGAGAATAAAGTTATAACATTACAAGAATAAAGGCGTGAAATTACAATAATAGAGTCGTAACATTATGAGAATTAAGTCGTAATATTACGAGACTAAAGTCGTAACGTTACGAGAATAAGTTTGTAAAATTACGAGGTTTAAGTTGTAACATTACAAGAATAAGGTCATAACATTACGAGAATAAAGTCATAATATTATGTCTTTATTCTCACAATATTATGAGAATAAAGTCCTAATATTTCAAGAATAAAGTTGTATTTTATGGCAACGTCTACAAGAAGCACTGTCTTCCCTAAAATGAGGAATGTTGAGCCTTATGTGAAGTTATAGTTTGGCCTCGGTTTCACAAATAAGGAAATCTTTTAGCACCAGCATCAAATTAAGCAGAATGTCAAAGTGGACTCAGGTTGCTGATTGGTGGAGCTGGTCGGCCATCATCTGCTGGTCAGATCTTGAAACTTTCTTTCTGAAACAGGTTATGGCATGATGACTTCATTCTTGTAATATCATGACTTTATTCTCAAAATATTATGAAATTATTCTTGTAATGTTACAACTTTATTCTCAAAATAAAAAATAAAAAAATCTCTAGCCTGACCCTAATACTCCGTCATATCTTTCTGAGTGGCTACCTGTAAATGATTATGTTAGATGGGAGGTGATACTGCATCCTGTCGACCACAGACCTGTGAATTTCATTGAATGGAGTGTAATGGAATTGAAATTAAATTAATTTTTATTGAATTGGACTGAATCTTATTGTGACAAACTGTGATTTTGACATACATCATATTGCCAACCAAACAAGTCAGTACAGCACTGAAATGTGTTAAAGGGGGTGATTAGAAACCCTTTGATTTAATGGCAACAGCTTCCTCAGGGATCCGAAGCTCAGCTTTCTTGCAAATTGGACTTCAGCTTTAGCGCTTTCGCTAAGCTTTTTAATTCTTTTTAATTCATTTCGGCACCAACACATAAACCCTCTCAACCACAAGACATATTAATTTTCCTGTAACCATATCCATCATCTAACAGAGTTTGAAATAGTCTCTTTTGATGCTTCGTGTTTGGCTTATTCCTGAAATCTTGATATTTTTCAGGTTTAATTTTCTGCATATGTATGAAGCTCTTTAGTTGTGATCACTTCCGTTGATTTTCCTGTGTTGCAGTTTTTACCATTTACTCTCAGTCCCTCCTGCCTTGCTATATTCTCTACCTATTAAATATATCATTAGAAGAGGTTAAGAGGGGGTTGATTCATTTAATACAACACTTTATCCAATCCTTGTGTTCAGTCTGTGTTTCAGCTCCACAAATGTTGTTAATAAGCTTCTCTGTTGGACACCTCACATGATGGATCATTTCAATTCTTCAAAATATTTCTTAAAAAAACAAAAAACTGTGTATGCTCTAAAATAAACTGCAGTCTGTCATCTGAGTTTTTTAGAATGTTGTTTAGTAAACTGTCAAACCTCCATTCCCTTGGATAATGTTGACTTGTAAGGTTTCTGAGGTTCCATACTCCTACTGTTGAAAGACAGATTAAACAGTTACTGTCAGCCAATTGTACAAAATGGGAAAGGGGATAGATGTAAGGCACTGCATGCTTATGGAATTCATTTTTTGTTCCTAAATATTGAAAAATGCTGTTAGAACGTTGAATTGCACACTAAAAACACACAGATTAGGTAACATTTTAGGCAACAGTTTAACATTTTCCATTGGGAGTCTACAGATAGTGAAACCGCCCAATAGGAGGGTGGGAGCTGGGTTAACCGATGGGACACTTCTCCACTCCTTTTCCATGTCTCCCTGTCAAAATCCACACTCTGAGCTTAAAGGTGGAACACATATTTAATAGGACATTAAAAGACCTTTTTCCATAGAAGCTGCGGTGGATCAGATTAGTTCACATGTTCCTGACAACCAGGAACAGCCCTAAGAGAACACTTCCTCCCAACGGGACCCAGAATATTGGGTCATTTTTCTAGGAAGTGTTGGATTCAGGACTACCAGCTGTACTGGAGCATTCATCGTCGATGTTTTCTGATGAGTTCCAGAAACCAAGGTCTAATACAGTTTCTGGTTAATTCTTAAAAACTGTCATTTTTTTTCTTATTATCTCAGCTTTCAAGTCTGTGAAGCTTTTTTGTTTTTCATAAAGTATTGGAAGGTTTCCCAGAATGAGTTGAAATAAGTAAGCAAATGAGGGTGCTGTGTAATAAAAACTGGAGGCATGAGTCACTCTGAACATGACTTTCCTAACAGGCAAGCAGGCAGTTCCTTCTTTTTTTCCCTTTTGCTTCTCAGCTACATTTGTGGCCAAATTGGAGCTAATGTTCTTCAGAATCAATGCAACATTCTGTTTAAATCAGTATTCATTGATCTCACTCTGCTTTTGGATAATTGACCATTTTGTCCTTGTTGTACTACAGTATCTTACTAAATACAGCTTTGCAAATTTTTTCACCTTATGAAAACTTTTCTACCTTTTTCTACGCTTTACAACCTGAAACCTTCATGCTTTTTACTGGGATCCTCCTTGAAGCTAAAGCAGCCCCTAAATTGTTAACAGAAATATATTACCGGTAAGTTGAAGGTTTTTATGTCTCCACCGGGTTTACAGGTTTAGAGACGGACATCTTGTCTGCAAACCTTCCGAAGTATATTATTATCTGGACTTCGACAGGGTCAAATGTTCACATGAATTTGTTTTGATTTGAACCCTTCTATCAAATCTCAGGCTGCAGGTTTCAGGGATGTCATTCTGCTGGAAGGTGAACCTTCTGCCCAGCCTCAGGTTTTTTTGCCCCCTCTGACAGATTTCCCTGCATTTAGCTCTTTGTATCTTTCCATTCCTGCTGCTAACAGAAGAAAAGCATTCCCTCATTATGATGCTGTGCACTCAAATTATATATCACCCAAATTTTAGGATTTATGTAAATTTATTACATAAGAAATTATTATTTACTTTATTTTTAGATGATTTTAAAACAAGCCTATAAAATAACAACATATACTTACTCAAAATTAACACTAATGATTTTATTTATTTCATATACATAAAGTTTATTTGTTTGAAATGCATAATAATCAGGTTTCTTTATGCATTTCATTCAATAAACTTTATGTATGTGAAACAGAAGGCGCTCATTAGTAGTCAGTATTCATTTAGGTGATCATTATATATATTCAAATAAGATTTATTTTATAACAAAATATGGATCATGTAAGGCTTATTTAATAGGTTTGTGTTTTAATTATATAAAAAAAACAGTTAATTTGAATTAGTTTTGTTATAAATTTGGATAAATTTTAAAATTTGTGTGGTATATTTCTGTGAGAGTGTTATTTCTCCTGCAAATATCCCGTCTCGCATGTGTTCTTATCTGACCAGTGTTCCGCTATTTGCAAAAATATGCTGCGGTTAATGATGGGATTTTGCATCTAAAGGCTAACGTTTCCCATCTTACGTGCATTGTTGCCAGGTTGGGAAGTTTCCCAATCTGGCAGTTTAGGATGACCGTCTAGGGGTAATAAAATGTTTTTCTTTAGATTTATGGCCTAAGAGATAAATAGACTTTGGTTTAAATTTGGGGTTGATGTAGATGGAAAAATGCCAGGGCCTAAAATCGTTCCTGACAGTAATTTTTATGTGTTCTCATCCGACCAGTGGAAGCTTCCATGTTTTTTGATGGAAAACTTTAGCTTAACTTTCTTTTCCAGCTCCTCTATAGAAGACAGACTAGTAAAGACTATTGCTCCCTTTTCTTTTTTACTCTCCCTGCCATGCCTGTTAGCTTACTGGGCTGCCACACTCTTTCCATTTGTGAATGATGATGCTGCTGAGCTTGAATCACTCTTAGGACATCTCTCTGGTTGCACTGGATTTTATTTATTAACGTCAGATTATATATGCATAGCATACTTTAACATACAAATGCAAATTTCATGGTCAAAGCACCATGGCGTCATGATTTTACCTTAAAAAAAAAAAAAAGGAAATTCCCCAGAGCTCAGCTGTTTTGTGGCAGCAATGATTTTCTGTTTCTAAATTAAACATGTTACACCCTGCCGTCCTCCAAACATTTGTTCATTTGTTGTTGTGCCTTGGATACAGAGGTAGAGTTTTGAAACTCCTCTCTGCCATCCAAAATCTGTGTTGATAAACTCATGAGAGTCTGCATGTTTGAAGTAGGGATTTAGGCTTTAAATTTTTTACAAGAATAATCTGTGCCTCAAACCAGAACCAAAGGCCAAACAAACAGAGAGATACTGTGGCTAAGCTGGTGCTGAGGGTGTATGACCTGCTCATGTCACTGTGGGCGACAGGCAGTGGAGTGTTAGCGGAAAGCTCTAAGGTCTGTTACTAAGGAAGATAAACATATCTATGCAGTCTCCCCTCACCTTTGCCTTCCAGAAAATGCTGATCCATTGGTTGCAGCAAAATGCAGTTTTGCTTGTTTGCGAAGATGCATAATTTCTGCTCATAGAGGCCGCTCCCACATCGACAATAGACAATAGAAAGCAAGAGCAGATGCAGCTTGGGCAACACAATGGGCCCTGACAACATGGAATTACAGCCTCTCCAGCTAAATCGCGGCTTTTTATTTCTGTGCTCCAGAGAATGGCAATAAAGGGTGGGACAGACTGGATAAAAGCCCCAATTCCCATACAAAATAGCATCTGGACTGATCTGTCACAACAAAATCTTCAACATAACAAAAGAAACGAACATACAGCAAAAGAATTTTAGTAGAAAGAAAAATACTGGATGTAGATGAATCGGGCTTTGAACTTTCCGATAACAGTGCAGCTCCTGAGGAGCTCACATCATGAGACCGCAAGTAGGCCTGGTGCCGAGCTCGTCCAACAGCTGTGAGGCAGGCTGCAGGTGAAAGATGAGTCAAGTCCTGCAGGGAGACATCAATCATTGATGGTCTGACGCATCAGAGAGGGGAAAAAGCAAAGAGAAACAGAAGGAGAGCCAGCAGAGAGCAGACAACAAACGCACCCTCGTACTGCTGAGTCCTGACCTTGCTGCGAGGTGTCAGAGTCATCAGCGCTCAGCCCAGCCCGACTCGGCCCGGTGCATATGAATCTGATCAGTCAGGATGGGAAACAAAGGATGTGATGCAATACATGAAATTACACACCCTCTTTGTCCAGAGATGTTGGTCACGTCCTGTCTTCTACAGGCCCTTCATTCTACCCATGATCAGATCTGTGGACTCAGACAACCCCTGTTCTCCACAGCAAAAAATAAATAAATAAATATACCATAAATGTTTCTGCTTTCAGTTTATATTAAGATCATGCATCATCACAGGAGGTAATGATCATCAGATACACTATTAAAAAAGAAATCCGTAGGGTGTAAATGTGATGCTTCACTATAACTTTAATTCTAATAAAACATAACATCTGTTGTTCAGTAATGCTTAAATTCTACTATTTCTATTTTTTTTAAATGTGGACGGTGTCCAGCAGAGGACAAAAAGGCATCTATTGTTACGTTGGCTGAACTGTGAGTGGTTTAATCTGTTTTGCAAAAGTTAACGAGGGTTATGATGGATAATGTTTCATTGTTGGAAGAAGAATTTATGTGGCTTTACTGGCTTAGCAACACTAAGCTTCAGTAAGACTGCCCAGCAACTGTAGCTTATTAACATTGATAACAATAATAATAATTTAACTTTATGAAATTTTATTTCTGCATTTAACCCATCCCCTTGGGGAGCAGTGGGCTGCCACTGTGCAGCGCACGGGGAGCAGTGTGGGGTTAAGGGTTTTTCTCAGGAACCCAGAGTGGAGGCTGTGGGGATCGAACCGGGTACTTGCAACCTTCTCAGAGCACAAGAGCACTGCTCTAACCACAAGGCAATCACCTCCCCTTAGACCTACCCATACCATATCCCTCAGATTTGGGAATCACATCCCACCCAAGTTTAGAGCATTCTCCCTTCAAGTTCCCAAAGGATTAATTAGAATGGTTCAAACACTAAATAAACATGTTCACAAATAGAGGCTCCAGTAACTTTGCTTTAGTATCATACAAACCTTATAAACAGATAAAACACCCAAACTTACTCCTCCATATTTGATAGTAGAGCCTGCACTACCTGCAGACTATCTCACTTGATTTTCATATTTTGGTGGCGTTCTGGTTTAAGATGTATGAGAAAATCTTGTTCATGAGTACAAAGATCATATTATTCTGTAGTGAATGAATGAATGATACTGGTTGTGCAGATGATTTCTTTATATGTTCATATAATAGACATTTTTTTCCCCTTATTTAGCCATTATAGCTTTGGGAATTAATGTCCCAGCTGATAGCCCTAAAGCTTTGCTTTCTCAAGAAGATAACTATGACTGTTGCCATAAAATCCTGCTTGATTCTTGTATATTAAACTTTATTGAATATTGCTTGGGGAGTAAAATTTTTACAACGGCTATACAGTATTGACACTAAAAAAAAAAATCTCTATACATGTCTATCTCATTGTAGAAAATGTGAATAAAATTGTTACTCTATATTTTTAACAGTTTATTTAGATTTAGAATAGATGAGTAAACAAGTAAATTTGGTTAACAATTTACTTCTTTAAATAAAAGAAAAGCATTTCTGCTTCCAAATAGGCTGGTGTATTGATGAATCAACACATACCCTGAAAGAACTTCTGCAAAACATAATCACAATCTGCCCAGTAAACACCAACTATAATCATTTTAAGCAGTAAAATTGTCAGTAATGTTTGTAAAACTCCCTTAAACAGAGACTGAACATAATCTCTCCCTTGACTCTCACTCCCCTTCAGCTAAACTGGTTTTTAAAGAGTGTCTTAAAGTCTCTTAAATGAAGTGCTCATCTTACATTTCAGCAAATGAAATGTAACCTTAAAGGACATTTGAGAGAAGACTAATAACTTATCAGGTCACACAGTAAAGTCAGAGAGTTGCAACCAACAAGGCCTTTGGGAATTTTTTTGCGGCTCTTTCATGATACACTGTAATCGGTGTGAGTGTTAAGTGACTTTGCGGCAGCAGGATGTGCTGAAGCAGGCTTCCCTTTAGATCCACAGGATGAGAGATAACCTTTGACTGGCTGGATTTAATTAGTACATAAAAGCATGTGTCAAACAACAAAACGGGAATGTTTCACAGTAATAAAAGAGCGAGAGGTGTCTGTTCAGACTTCAAACTAGAAATTCACAAACTGTTGGCTGGTTACCAGAATGACTTCAACTATGTCAGCCAGGACTGGTGAAAGATCAACTGAAAATGCAGAAATAAGCTGGTTTTTATCATTTAATGCTCCCTTCTGAACCACAACGTCATGCTGGCAACACAACTCAATATGGGTTAAAAGTTACTGTGGGAACAAAACTTAACATCAGCTCTAACGATGAGAGTCAGTCTGAATCAGAGCCACAATGTTCGCTGAAAGGACATCTGTAAACAGAAATATTGGTTCAAAAATAATTTTAAATGTGTACCATTCATTCAAGCACAGCATGCAGATAACATTTTAATTTCTTCCGTGCTATGTATTTTTCTAATGTTTTTTTTATTGTTGAGTTTTGAGTTGTCTAAGTAATTCTTTTTTGTTGATCTTTGGTTTATTTTCCATTTTGTGTTATATTGAAGCTGTCTTAAATTACTCTCTGTTGCCCCCTTGTGCCTGTCTCCTTTCCCTTAGCTCCCTTCTAGTTACTTCCATCCACACCTGCTCCACATCAGTTGATTACTCCAGTCTTTGTTCTGTCTCCCTTTGTTACTCGGCTCCCCATACCCCATGTGTGTTTTCTCCTGACGCCCCCTTGTTTTTTTGGTTTGATTCTTGGATTTTGTCTGTTGCCCTTTGACTACATTAAACCTAAAAGAACTAATCTCTGCCTCCCTCATCTCTGCATTCGGTTCCTCAACCAACCTCCACCCTCACATTCACAGGTATTTAATATTTCTGTTTCAATTATCTATTATACCTCTACTTCATACATTTATTTTACTAAACGCCAGGGGCTAAAGCCTATTTCCATGCAAAGGAAACAACTTGATCATCTTATCTTCAGATTAATGATTCCATGATTGGTAGTTTATGTGTTTATTTATTCCATTATTCAGGTGGTGGATCATCCAAACAGCTTTTTCTGTTGCCACAATCTTCTCTGCTTAAGACACTGTGACGGCTGACTTAGAGTTCTCC
The DNA here is from genome assembly GCF_016077235.1 of Cyprinodon tularosa. Lineage (NCBI taxonomy): Eukaryota > Metazoa > Chordata > Actinopteri > Cyprinodontiformes > Cyprinodontidae > Cyprinodon > Cyprinodon tularosa. The sequence goes on from NW_024039631.1 coordinate 190,212, forward strand.
TTATTAGTCCAAACACATTTTTCACTTGAGGAGCTCTCTAACGCCTAAGGTGCTATGTTAAACATTTTTTTCTCACAAACGGAAAATCGGGATTCCAAGAATTCCAAGGATTTTTCCTTAAACGACGTCACTAAACTCTACTGTAACAACAGAACCCGAACAAAGACAGTAGAAATGTGATCGTAAGTCAGTTGTTAATATTTAATGACGAAGCCTTCAAAAATATTAAACAGGCCAGAGAAGAATTAAGGGATGGAAAACAGCAGAAGCTACAATAAATGGGGGAAATTTGCTTGGCTGGAACAGATAAGTGTAAAGAAAGCTGAGGGCTCATCCTAAACTGTCAAACTATAGCTCCTAACTCCTATCCCTTCATGGGGATGACAGTAAGAACTCTATCCAAGGTAGGAAAGAGGCACTGGACTGCTTTCCTGAATCCAGACAGCCTTCAGCCTCACGGACGTCATTAGTTGACGGAAATGCACATGGATGATGCTGATCAGATTGAGACTGCAGCCGTCTGTGAAAGGAATACAAGTACAAAAGTTACATAAATATAGAAAATAGCAGAAGTTCTGTATTATAAAACCAAAAACAAATGAAGGTGTCTGCATTTGCATGTGTCACACAGGGTATATATAAAAAAAAACATATTAATTTAGCTAAACTCTGTGGTTGTTCTGTCACGCAAAGGATTGCTGTCAACCATATAACTCCTATCAGCAGATAGGAAGGTCAGAAGTTCCCTATGCTAAATTAACTATGGATAGGAAGCATGTTGCTTCCTCTTTCCAGCTCCTTCCTTACTGCAAGCACTAATTTATAATATTTAAATCCCATATCAAAGAGGTTTCTAGAATTTCCTTCTTTCATCTGAGGAACATTGCAAAAATTAGAAATATCCTGTCCAGGGGTGATGCTGAGAAACTAGTCCATGCATTTGTTACTTCAAGGCTGGACTATTGTAATTCTTTACTATCAGGAAGTCCACAAACTGTAGTTAAAAGCCTTCAGCTGATCCAAAATGCTGCAGCCAGAGTTCTAATGAAAATGAAAAAGAGAGATCATATCTCTCCTATCCTGGCTTCTCTTCATTGGCTTCCTGTTAAATCAAGAATAGAATTTAAAATCCTCCTTCTCACATATAAAGCCTTAAATGGCCAAGCTCCATCTTATATCAGAGATCTGATTGTTCCTTATGTTCCTAACAGAGCACTTCGCTCTCAATCTGCAGGTTTACTAGTGGTTCCTAGAATTTCTAAAAGTAGAATGGGAGGCAGATCTTTTAGTTATCAGGCTCCTCTCCTGTGGAACCAACTACCAGTTTTAGTCCGTGAGGCAGACACCCTGTCTACTTTTAAGGCTAGGCTTAAAACTTTCATTTTTGATAAAGCTTATAGTTAGGGTGGCTCAGGTTATCCTGAGCTATCTCTATAGTTATGCTGCTATAGGCTTAGACTTTTGGAGGACATAGGGACCCCCATTTCATCATTCTGCTTCATTTTCTCTCTGTTCTCCTATTCTGCAGAATCTGTTAGTTCAATCTCTAACCTTCTGCTCTCTCTGCTTTTCCTCAGAGTAGCTTTGCCTCGTCTGTTCCTGTTTGGCTGTGACGTCATCCTGGAAAAAAACATCAGCTGTGCTGCTTCTATCAACACCCTTGTTAATAGATGTTGGAGATCGGCCTGTTTTCCAGTGTGGTCCTGTTTCTCTGACCGTGACTGAGTGGATGTGCTCTCTTCGTCCTCTGGCATGGGAGCTGCCTTGGAGCTCGTCTGCCTGGCTGTGTGTTTCCTGGACGGGGCCGCCTTTTACAGCTGCTTTTTGTATCTCTGCTTCTGTCTCCTTGAACCCCAGTCGGCCTCGGCAGATGGCCGCTCACACTGAGCCTGGTTCTGCTGGAGGTTTCTTCCTGTTAAAAGGGAGTTTTTCCTCTCCACTGTCGCTACAAGCATGCTTAGTGTGGGGGATTGTATTTGAGTCAATGAGTCAATGCAATCAACTGGTTTTCCTTAGATAGAAAACTTTGTATCAATTTGACTGTATGATCTGGTTGAACTGTAAAGTGCCTTGAGATGACATGTGTTGTGAATTTGGCGCTATATAAATAAACTGAATTGAATTGAATTGAATGGGGTATCTATTTGGAAGGAGCCAGTGAGTAGCTTGCTGATATATTTAATGGGGAAATGAGCGACCAGAGGACCCCGCTTCTGCTTCTGCTCAGCTGAAAAGAGGATCATAGAATAAAGATTATTGCAAAGAGATAAACATAAGTTTATCTAGCAGGACATAAATAAGCCAACATCTAAAGGCCAACACCAAGATAAGAATAGAAAAACTGAAAAAAGTTATGAAATAAAAGATGATTATATCCATTTTTAGAAATCATAATAACTGTGAAGGGTCTCAAAAGGGTCTTGAGCCTTAAGCAAGTGGTCAACTGGTAAGAAGCAGGGTTCCCCCCATCTGTGGTGTTCACACTGTTAAATGTTGGCTGGATGCTCACTTTTACCGGTAAAAGTGAGCTCTAAAGTGTTTAAGATGTTCTTCTGTGTTCTTTTCTTTTTTGGGGTTATCTAGTTTGGTTGCACACTGCTTGAACATTTACCAGTGTTTTTCATTTTCACCACTGGTGACTAATGCCTTTTACTGTGGCTCTGTTTAGTGCCAAAAGCTTATAAAAAGGGCTTCATGAATCTTCCCATCAGGGGGGAATTTACCATTAGGCAATACGAATGGCTGCCTAGGGCCCCAAGCTCCTGGGGGCCCCATTATTAGAACAACTATTCCCTATTTGTGCACATTAATAATATTTTTGATAAAAATCCTTTCACTAAAATGCCATCAGAAAGCTTATAATAGTTATTGTGTCTCAGCCCCCCCAGCCCCCCCTTCAGTGTCCACCACATTGGATCAGTCCATTTGCTGGACATGTTCAGAAAGGTCCAAACAGACAGCAGCAAACCATTTAAAAACAAGTTATGCAAAGAGCTGTGTTGCCAACATAGTGCTTTTGTCGCTATTTTAGTGACTTTTCAGACCCCTCTTGCTCTTTTATTTCAAAAAAGCGCCTAGCGCCAAACTGGTGACTTTTTTCTGCTACTGGAGACTTTGGCAACAACATATAAAAGCAGCGAACTCTGCTCTCCAGAGCAAGTAGATTGGTAACCCCGCCTCCTGCTCTCCTATGTTGTCTGCTATCATGATTCATGCAACTATTATTTCATCCAAATGGAAAAATGGAGAACAGATAAGCAGATCATGGCTTGTCTAGAGCGCAAATAAGGACTGGGTTATTTAGTTTTTCCGTCGCCTTTTTGGAAACACAGGAAGGAGCAATCAGCTAAGTGAGCTTAATGATTGAAAGCAAATCTTTCGTTCCTTTGGAGAAAGCATGAAAAGTCAGCTGAGTACAAAACATAGAGAGGAAAACAACAAGAAAAGGGACAAGATCCTTATAATGGGTCTGTTTTATGTGTTGTCTTCTCAGTTCAGAAGGCCCCCTGCCTGTCTTTGTTTAGGGCCCCAATTTTTTTTAAACCCTTCCCTGCTTCCCATATTGCTAGATGTTAGTAATCTGGCACTTTCTTATATCTTTACATTGGACTTCAGATGCTTACTTTTTGTTGGTTTCAACAAGTAAGGCAGGTTTTACTACTTTCTCATTTAAGGCAGGTTGGTTTGGATAGATTCCTTTGCCTCAATAGTTATAATATTTTACAGACTCCCCTTTGCATTCACATTAGCTATTTTTAGTATGGGGTTTAATAAGCAAAAACATGTCATACAAAACGAAAAATAAAAAAAAATCTGTAGGATGGCAAAAACTTTTTCACAAATGCATAGATTCATAGATGGAGTAAAGAAGAAAAGGAAGAAGGATTTTTTTGATTAGAGAGATTGTTTGCAAATGTAAATTTCTTCTGTTTCCTAGTTGATAGAGCTAATGTTTCATTATATTTGATATAGATATGTAAATGTGAATGCACTGAAAATATGAAAATAAACATCATTTATAGTTGCATAGGTGCATAGGTGCATTTTAATTGAAAAGGACTTCTACTACAAAGTTTATGAACTCTGATGAACACGCCTCAGGTTAAACATCCTTGCTTTAAAGTTCAATCTCCCTCCTCTCGATCCTGTGCCAAACCTTCATCCTTTATGTCGTCTGAAGAGCCCACTGTGGACTCAAAGAACTGGGAAGTTTTCAAAAACCAGGGTGGACACAGGTGGGGGGATTTCCCGTGTTAGAGACCGTCTACATCAAAAGAAACCTGCACCTGTGCTGTCCTCTGAGCCCAAGGCAAATGCTCCCATTTCAAGGAGGACAGAGAGACTCCAAACAGGTGCATTCCTCACATCCTCCTCTCCACTGAATCTAAAAGCTTTACATCTCAGCTTATGCTGGTCTTATCTGTTTTTCTTTTTTGGCAAATGCATAGATCTCATAAAACTATTCATACCCCTAGAACTGTTATAAATTCCTTTCATTGTATAACAATAACAAATTTGAATTAATTTCATGTTTCATGTTGCATATAGTGTACCACCCAACTCTAAAGTACAAGAGAAACAAGTGAATGCATCTCAAAGTGTGGTTAGAATTAAAAGATATTTAGTACCTTTTAATCTTATTACCACCAAATAAAATCTGCAGTAGCCAGAGGCCTTCTAAAGTGAAATCAATGAATACAATCCATCTGTGTGTAACTGCATGGGGATATGAATCCAGCTGTCCTGGGAGGTTTCATAAAGGGTATTAGCAGACAGGTCGGGCAGAAAAGTAGCAAAGAAATGTTTAAGCAGGGTTACAAAACAATTTCCAAAGTTTTAAACTTCTCAATGAACTTTGATCAATTGATCAATCTCTATAGTTATGCTGCTATAGGCTTAGACTTGTGGAGGACATAGGGACCCCTACTTCATCATTCTGCTTCATTCTATCTCTATTCTCCCACTCTCCAGAATCTGTTAGTTCAATCTCTAACCTTCTGCTCTCTCTGCTTTTTCTCATAGCATTTTCATCTGGTCTGTTCCTGTTTGGCTGTGTCACCATCCTGGAGAGAAATATTAGCTGGGCTGCTGCCATCAACAACTTTCTTTATAGATGCTGGAGATCAACCTGTTTTTCAGTGTAGTCCTGTTTCTTTTACTTTGATTAACTGGATGTGCTCTCTTCATCCTCTGACATGGGAGTTGGCTCGGAGCTCGTCTGCCTGGCTGTGTGTTTCCTGGACGGTGCCACCTTTTACAGCTGCTTTTTGTATCTCTGCTTCTTTCTCCTTGAACCCCAGTCGGCCTCAGCAGATGGCCGCTCACACTGAGCCTGGTTCTGCTGGAGGTTTTTTCTTGTTAAAAGGGAGTTTTTCCTCTCCACTGTCGCTACAAGTATGCTTAGTGTGAGGGATTGCATTTGAGTCAATGAGTCGATGCAATCAACTGGTTTTCCTTACATAGAAAACTTTGAATCAATCAGACTGTATGATCTGGTGTAATAATCAGAAACGCCAACTTGCCCGAATATAAGAAAATTAACAAAAGTGCCTCTATAAGAAATTCTTAAAAAATACTGAGAGTGAAAGAAACACTTTTTTTGGGTACAACATAACTTTAGAGGCATTAATGCTGATACTGGCACTTACATTCTTTAGTTTATAAACCTAAATATAATTGTTGACTAGGATTGTTAACTTTTTTAACTTTTCTATTAGCTTTTTACCTTTTTTTTCTTGACTTGTTAACTTTTCTTTCCCAACTTCATTTACAGTAGGTAATATATCATTCAAGGGGTCATCTACTTGGTCAAATGCCAAAATAAGATGTACAGCCATGTAGCAGTATCTTTGACAAATGGCGGGATTTAAATCCTGTTCTTCTAGACCTCACTGAGGGACAGGGGGGATTTGTAAGGGGTATGCAAGTGATAAAAAGCAGTAACTTGCCCTATGAAGGGTTAAATAAATAGAGAAAGATACAGAGCATTCATCAAGAGGCATGGAGAACATTTGTATATCTAAATGTGGTTTGAAATGAGGAAAAAAAAGATAAAATACATGTTTAGCAGGGTAGAGATAAAAAAGTGGAAGTTAGTGGGAATGGCTTGGACAGTGAATACTTGTATATAATTTTAATTAGTGGTTAAGTGTAAACAAAAAACAGAGATTATATTCAGAAGTTTAAAAAATGGCACAAGAAGAACTTATTTGCATTTGCTGCTTTTAAGCTAAATTGAATTTTTTTCTCTCAAATATAAACTTGCGTGAGTCTCATTGAAAAAACTAAATTTTGTAGCATTCACCAAAATGAGTTCATTATGCAATTTTTAATCTATTAAATATTTCCCCCATAATCACTATTTACTAATTAGTGCGCAATTCTGTTTAACATTAAAAGTAAAAGAGCACTTAGTTTGATATTATATATTAGTCCCGAGTGCAGCACACTTTCATTTCTTCTACACTCTGTGTGATTTAAATGCGAGAGGAGCAGGGTACATGTAAAACAAGATAAGCTGCAAATGAAGCAACAGAAAGAAAGACCAATTAGTCCTAATAGTGTGTATGTGATGGACCATTACTTGGCATACGGTCCAGGTTACACTGACTCAGCATCTTGATTGTTTTTACATGAATAAATCTTAAGTCCAAACAAGCAGATAACAGGATCTGCCATAAAATAGATTTTAATGATGCATACAGAGATACTAAACCCATATGTGTTTAAAGCTGAGCTCATCTGTTCCTCTTAAGGCTCACAGGTTTGAACTTGTACTGTTTTGCTCATAGTTCATAGGAATCATCAGATTGAGTTTTCATAAATCTTCACTGTAAGGTGTGCTGCAGGATTATGCAAGATGCAAAGATGTATGAATCTCTATATTTTTGGTTAATTTCAAGTAGCACATCCGGTCCATTGCTTGGAGAAAAAGTCTGAAATGTGAAAGCGTTTTACACATTAGACTTCAGTCCCCTGAGTCTGATCCTCAGTCAGATCGGATAGAGAACATCCAACTTCAAATATATTACCGGTATGCTGCCATTTATCTTTACTATGTTTCTTGTCCCTGATGAAGATAAGCATCTCCACAGCATGATGCTGCCACCACTGTATTCCACATTAGGGATTGTTTATTTCAGGTGATGTTTTTTTTTGTCCTCAACACAATGTTTTTGCATGAAGGCCAAAAAGTCTCATTGGAGTACCCTCTGATTGCTGTCTCGTTAACATTTTCTGAAAGAAACCGATTACAAGACTTCTTCCATTACGGTTCACCCTCGAAAGCCAGATTTATCTGATTTATCACTAACAGCTTTCCTGCAAACAGATTCATTGATTTGTAAATCTCTGCAACTCCTCCATGGAGTATTAGCTGGTTCTTTTTTTATGTCCGAGTTCAATCCCATCTCTTGGAACCATGCTAACTATCAATATAGAAAGATAATAGTGACTGAAAGCAAAGAGTGGTCTGAGTCTCATACAGGTTTATTAATTACAGCTTCATAACAGCAGAAAGCTTTTTCTAGGGTGTAAGATTCTTAGATAACACTTACCATTTTAAAGATGAACGTGTGAAGTCCTTTCTCCACAACATGCATTGCGTCCCGGGAAAGCATTGAAACGTTGGACAGACTTTTTGGAGAAAAGATGAGGTCATACAGTTACACCCCAACAGGAACATGAGAAAAACAACACAGGAAATAAAAAAAATTAAAAAATGAGAGAGAAGTGTTTCAGCGGCTGGAGTGAACAGCCCAAATTAAAACTCCAGCTGAGGCTCTTATATCATAATGATTGGTGTGAATCTGTGTAATGAAACGGCTGCAGCATAGATTTAGATCATTTAACAGCAAATTTCTTCTAAATGTTTACAGATACAGACAGAGTCTCTACCAAGATTACACTAATGAGTTTATGATAACACAGAAACTGTGATCCTGAGCGTGTGAAATGACTGAAATTCTCTTTATTTTTTCCCTCACTAACTTCTTATGCAAGTCCTGTTGATGACCTCAGCGCTGGCTCTACAGCTTGGGCAAATTCAGAACAAAATTGTACTTGATTACAGAACAAGTCCCTGCCAGCTGAGGCCAATTCTTTCCCAGATGTATTTTTCCCTTTGAGAGATTGCCTGTTTCCCATTACAGTCATTGTGCAACCCATCTCTCTTCTTGAAAAACAAAAGGCAGCCATAAATTCTGAAGTCATCATACGGCTCTTCCATTTGCCTGCAGGTAATGAGCGCGATGGACTCGGAGCTTTAATGTTATGTTTTACTGATGATAGTCCTGCGAGGGGTGGGTGGGGGGGCTTATGGATCTTTTTTTATTGGGTTTGTGACTGTTTATTGGGGTCCGTGTGAGGCAGAGAGAGGGAAGCAAACAGTGGACGGTCCTGCATGATGAAGCAGATGGTAATCACGGTCTAAACAGGCAGAGCAGAGAGAGGAGATGGTGGGCCTTGCTGTTAAATAACCACCCACACAGGTACATCTCAAAGCCTCTTTCAGAGATTACAGACTGCTGTCGTGTGGAAAATAGGCAAAGAAAAGCACCACTGCCTTATCATAGTAAACCAACAGCACTGGATCTAAACAACCACAATGTTTTCCATGCTGGGCAGTTTTTTTTTTTCTCTCTGCCGACAGACGACAGAAATACATTTGCTGCAACAAAAGCTGAGAGACCCTGAGACCTCCAGCATCAAACAACTTTGTTTTGGATGTTGGTAAGCTTCCCAAACACCACAAAGTGTGTTATTCACTGCACTCTGGAGAAAAAAATAAAAGCTTGTCTTTAACCCATAAATCTGACGTGTTTAAGTCAAAATGCAGAGCCCTGCAAAGGTATCAACACTCACTGACTTATTGACGTTTCGGTAACGTTTTCTTTTACAGTATATTGACAACCATGTAATAACATGGTAATAACATAGCAAGTTATACTATATTACTAGGTAGCCAGAAAACCTTCATGGAAAGTTTTTGGTATTTGCTGTTTTCAAATTTTAGGCAGATAAGGTAAAGTAAGACTTCTTATTTCAAACAATTATTACCAGGTATCTCATTTATTTCACCAACAACAATAAATGTGTGTGTTTTTATCTAGTAAAATGCAGTTTTAATACTTTGCAACGGAAAACCAACCCTAGAAGACGGCAAGCCGATCTTCTTAGCTAAACTCTTATTTTTATGTAACTTGAATTCAGTTTTATAATGCTTTATTTAACTCATCATAAGTTACAATTTACTTTGTAATCTGCTGGTACGTGGTGGCAAATGATAGAAAGTTGTAACCTAATGATAATTACACACCAAATGTGTCCATTGTCACTTAATACCATAAATACATGCAGGTAATTAATTTGAAACTATATACCTTCATTTTTGGGTGATTACCACTTAAAGGTTTTCTTGTTACCAAGTAATGTAGTGTGAATTACTATGCTATTACCATGTTATTATATGGTTATTGATGTACTGTAAAAGAAAGCGTTACAGATATTTCTTCACACTGCAGCCATGTGACAATGAAGTTGGTCTTCGTCACTTTTGTATTTAGCCTTCCTGGGTCGATATCTAGTAGGAACATTACATTGTGCTACTCTAAGCTTAGAAACTGAATTATTTGGCTATTCTTCTATGCAAAAATGTCGGTTTTAATCAATAGGACTGTAAATATTTTAAAATCAAATTAATCTGCTTTGGTTTTAAACCAAGTCATTCTTTTCGGTTCTGTTCTTGCAGGCAACTAACCAGGTTCCCTTTCTCTGCTGCAGAGAGCATCCCTACACCATGGCGCTGCCAACAAGATGCAGCAGGAACATATTATAGATTGTCTGTTTTTCCTGGCACCCATAGCAAAACATCTTCCTCCACATTTTCTCCTGGATCTCCTACATTGCTTGAGCCAAACTGGATTTCTTGTGGTTCTTTTTGTAAGCAATTGTTTACTTCTTGCTTCCCTTTCATAAAATTCAGTTTTGATGAATGTACACTTAAAAGATGTCTTGTCAAACAGATTCCCTCAGCTGAGCTGTGAATCAGAGATCCTCCATTTTAATAATTATATATATATATTTTTTTTTTAGAAAACATGCCGGTCTATCAAATCAACATACTGCCAAGATTGTTATTGGATGAAACCTGAGAGAGGTGGGGAATACTTTGGGAAGACATATTAATATGCAGTATCTTGCTTTGATGCAGTTTTAACAGTTTAAACACTGCTTGCATGCACATATCAAAATAGTTTGCTATCTGTAAACCAGAATTTAATTTTATTATTATGTTGACAGTGATGTGGCAGACATTTAAATATAAAAGGAGTATTTGCAGCCATTTATTAAAAAGATCTTAACCAAATCTGATATGAATCATTTGATTGCAGAAAAGAGATATTTCTTAATTGGAAGGATTGCGCCCTCTGGTGCCCGAGAAAAATCTTCAAGCTTAAGATACAAGTTTTAATCGAAATTAATCAATTGGTACAGTAAATATTTACTTCACAAAATGTCTAAAATCAACAAGTAATCAAGCAAAATTGTGAAATTTGACTATTATTTATTATAATTCAAAAGGAACCCAAACACAAAGTTAAACACAAAGAGACAATTGACCTTTCTTAAGTATAATTTTCTATATATTTTTATTCTGATAAGGCAAGGAAAAAAATAGCTTAACATCTGTAGAGAAAAATACATTTCTTAATAAGCTATATCCTAAAACTGCACAACTTCACAAAGCTTTAGACCTCTGAATGAAGAATCAGTGTTTGGCTTTGAAGAGGATCTCATAGAAAACTTTATACTTTCAGTGAACTTTCCATTTAAGGAGCCTGCGAATGATAACAGCAACGAATAACTGAAACCAACATTCATCCCTTTATAGCTTTTTTTTCTTCAGGGATATATTATATAGCAGATGGTTGTGTTCGTGTGCTCTACAAAAGGATTTTTCAAAAGAGAATGCTGTTTGAGTGATCTACAGTACTTATTAAATCCAGATTCAATCCAGCAACAAAGTAGAAACGCCACATTGACCGTCATTGATATAGAAGTAAGTTTCATTAAATTCCAGACTAAATAAACTGATTTCTTCTTATGCAAGTCATCATGCTGGTTTAATTTTCAAATATGCAAGATAATAAATGAGTATTAGTTGCTACCCTGCCGAGTACAAATAAAATACCTAAGAGTTGTACTCAATTAAGACTAGCACTACTTTTATTCAAATTACTCAAGTAAAAGTAAAAAAGGAATTCTGTAGAAAGACTACAAATAAATCATGAATTAAAAAGAACAAACTTGTGCCGAAGAAATACTTTTACTGTATCTTTTTTTCAGCATAAAACTTAGAAAACTAATCCCTAAAATGAGAACTGTATATATTTTAGAACAGGGTAACAAACTTAACACTATATATCTAATGTTCGCTGTATTTTTACCTGATTCTGGAAGAGTTCAATTTACTCACAGAGGAAAAACGTAGTCAGAGATTTTACTCAAGTAGGAGTAGCGATACTTTACAAGAATATTACTCAAGAAAAAGTAAGAAGTAAAGCAAACCAAACATTCTCCTAAATATGTACCTTTTTCAAATTGCTACACAATGCGGGGCGACAGTGGCGTTGGATGTAGGAGTTTGCCCTGAAAATCGAAGGGTTGATGGTTCAAGCCCCGACTCCGACTTTCAGTGTCGTTGTGTACTTGGGCAGGACACTTCACCTGCATTGTCTACTGATGGTGGTCAGAGGGCCCGGTGGCGCCAGTGTACGGCAGCCCCGCTGTGAGCCCCAGGGCAGCTGTGGCTACAATGTAGCTTGCCACCATCAGTGTGTGAGTGTGTGTGTGAATGGGTGAATGAATGTAGTGTAAAGCGCTTTGGTCAAGTCTCCTAACTTGTATAAAGGCGCTATATAAGTACATGCCTTTTACCATTTACACAAGTAAATGTAGCTAATTACTATATACCCGCGTCTAAGATGCTTCATTTTTCATACAGTGAAATTCCTTAGATCAGGTGAGGGGTTTAGCCTCAGTGTGCCACTAGTGGCCGAATTGACCAGTGGCAGGAGAAAGTGGAGCGCCAGGAGGAGACCCACGCAGACATGCGGAGAACAAAGAAACTCCACCAAGAAACCATTCTGCCAAACCCAGAACTCAAACCAGCAACCTTCTTGCTTTGAGGCAATAGTGCTAACAACAGTGCTAAAAAACAAACAAACCATGAATGCAACATGATGAGATTGGTTGGATTTACAGAGTGTTTCCTCCCTTCTGCTGCTACAACAGCTATGACCCCAAAAGATACCTACAGTTCTGCTGTAATACGAGGCCTCCAGGCATCTGGATTGTCCAATAGTCCCCCAGATGCTAGGTTGGATTTAGACACAGGTGGATTTAGGAAATTTGGGACCCTAGGAAAAGACAGGCAGGGGGCCCTCTGAATTGAGAAGACAACACATAGAACAGACTTATTATACAGATACAGTAATTTCAATAGAATATACATACACTATTTGTTCTAGGTTGTGTCCCTGTCTCTCCTTCTCCCTTTTGTTGTTGTTTTTATCTCTATGTTTTGACTTTCCATGTCGTCTCAAAAGGAATGAAAGATTTTTTCCAAGAACTAAGCTCACTTAGCTGATTGCTCCTTCCTGTGTTTCCAAAATGGTGATGGCATAAGTACAGAACACAGTCTTTCTTTTCACTGTAGAAAAGCCGTGATCTGCTGATCTGTTCTCCATTTTTAATAATATAAGCGTTCTGATGGGATTTTAGCCAAAGGATTTTTATCTGAAACATAACTAATGTTATATTAACCATACATGTACAAGGAGTTTTATGGGCCCCCCAGGAACTTGGGGCCCTAGGCAACAGCCTAGTTTTGCCTAATGGTAAATCCCCACCTGGATTTAGAATGCAAGAAGTTAAAGGTCAAGTTTAGGACTGGCTATTGCTCAACAACACATGCATTCGCATTTTGTTGTATAGAAGGGCTTTTAGCAGTACAGGAGCTCCACAGGGCCCGGTACTCTCACCATTCTGTTTATCTCGTTACACCTGACATCAGGTGCAAGTCAGACTCCTGTTATCAGCAGGATTACTCAGATTATTGTGCAGCGGTCAGGTGTTACATACTAAGAAAAGGCTATGTATGGAGTTGGTGAAGCATGCAGAGATTCTGAAAATGATCACCTTTAATATAAATAAAATAAAGAAGACCATAGATTGCAAGAAAAATAGGAGAAATTGAAGGAGCAGAACAACCTCAATGATCACCTGGACAGTAGCTTGACTTCAGACATAGAAGCAAAGGTACAAGAAGGGAAAGAGCAGAAAGATCTACTGCAGGAAGCAGATCTTCTATAAGTCTGTTGTAAAAAGGGCAACCTCCTCTACCATCTTCTGTTGGGTCAGCAGCATAAGAGAGAGCAAATAATACTACAAAATGATAAATAATGGATGCGATTTTCTTACCAACGATGAAAGAACTTTACAAAGTAATACTAAGGATCACCCTTATCAGAATAGTGTGTTTTGTTCGTCTTTCTCTCCCAAGAATATCAGTTTCTTCTTCTTGTAAGGTTTTTTGGCGGTTGGCAAACTAGGTAAAGTGCATTACATCTACCAACTGATATGGAAACAAGAACAATTATAAAAAAATAAAATAAAAAATATAATATTTTTCCAAACTGTTTAATTTAACCCAGCATAATAAATACTTAATCAAATCCATTCTCATAGTTTCTAATTTATCTTCGTTGTCAGTCTACCAGTTTCTGATGTTCTACTCGTTTTCCTATCATTCTTTCAACTGTTCCCAGTTTAAATCTCCCACTTCAAGATACTTTTCTGCAGCTTTCACTACTATTTTGATTTTTTTTTTTTTTTTGATCACTTCGACCATGAAAAGTACAAAATTAGTTTATAGTTTTGTTTTTAAAGATTCACCTTCGCTCTGTGTGCCTGTCTGCTTCCTTCAACAACTGTTACTGATCCCGTGATAAACTCAACTCCATTCAAGGACATAATCCACTCCCCCAGCCTACTGGCTGTTATTGCCTCCCAGCGGTTTCCTGCGTTATTTTGACTATAAATACGCCATGTCCTGTTCTTCTAGAGAAGGTTCTGTAAGTGTTTGTTCTAATCAAAACCTCCACCTTATCAATAACTCAACGTTGCAGTTTTTCCTTTTAGAAAATTATACAAAAAGGTTTACACCTTCTTAAAAAGAAAAAAAAAGTTCAACACATCCTTTTGACCTTTTATCAAGGTTTAACTTTTTGTTCCTACAATTGCTAGGCTTGTTTGAATAAAATGTGATTAATTAATTTTTGAGCAAAAAAAGAAAGAAAAAAAAATACTGTTGCAATTTTAATCAAAAGCTGACACTTTTTGCCCACATTGTAAAAAGTTTGGACAGCAAAGCTTTGCTTTACACAGCCTCTGACCTCTCTGCCTTATACAGAATTGCTGCAAAATAGCAATAGCTTCTTCCCATAGTAGCTTCATCTGGTGTGTTCCTGTTTGGCTGTGACTATCTGTGAATAGCTGTGCTGCTGCCATCAACACCTCTGTTTATAGATGTTCGAGATCTGCCTATTTTCCAGTGTAGTCCTGTTTCTCTGACTGTGACCAACTGGATGTTCTCTCTTCATCCTCTGACATGGGAGCTGGCTCGGAGCTCGTCTGCCTGGCTGTGTGTTTCCTGGACGGCGCCGCCTTTTACTAGCCTGATAAACCAGACTAAATGTGAGATTAAATGTGTAATTTAATTCAAACCATGTCTGTGCCTATTGCCGTTTTCCTTGTTGTGCTTTCTCCAGCGTCACGCAACTTTGTCGTCACGCCCTTAAATCCCCGCCTGCTTTGCATCCAGAAATTCAAAACACATCTCTGCGTTGTGATTGACCCGCCAGTTCTAGGGCCTGGGACATTGATCGAGGCTAAATCACTTGCAAGCAAAAATTATTTTGGCCGCTGGCCGGTGGGGCTAGTTTCGTAGCATAGCCTTTTACAGTTGCTTTTTGTTTCTCTGCTTCTGTCTCCTAGAACCCCAGTCGGCCTCAGCAGAATGCGGCTCACACTGAGCCTGGTTCTGCTGGAGGTTTCTTCCTGTTTAAAGGAAGTTTTTCCTCCCCACTGTCGCTACAATCATGCTTACTGTGAGGGATTGCTGAAGAGTCAATGAGTCAATGCAATCAACTGGTTTTCCTTAGATAGAAAACTTTGAATCAATTTCAGTGGATGATCTGGTGAACTGTAAAGTGCCTTGAGATGACGTGTTGAGAATATAAATAAATTGATTTAAATAATAAACTAAACTTGTCTACTTGTAAAGAGATAATTTTGATTATGTTTAAATCATGTACCTTTTTGACATAGTTTATATACAGGTGCTGGTCATAAAATTAGAATATCATGAAAAAGTAGATTGATTTCAGTAATTCCATTTAAAAAGTGAAACTTGTATATTATATTCATACATTACATACAAACTCATATATTTCAGATGTTTATTTTGTTTAATTTTGATGATTACAAATGACAACAAATGAAAATCTCAAATTCATCATATCAGAAAATTAGAATATTACTGAAGACCAATAAAAACAAAGGATTTATAGAAATGTTGGCCAACTGAAAAGTATGAACATGAAAAGTATGAGCATGTACAGCACTCAGTATTTAGTTGGGCCTCCTTTGGCCTGTATTACTGCAGCAATGCGGCGTGGCATGGAGTCGATCAGTCTGTGGCACTGCTCAGGTGTTATGATAGCCCAGGTTGCTCTAATAGTGGCTTTTAGCTCTTCTGAATTGTTGGGTCTGGTGTATTGCAACTTCTTCTTCACAATACCCCATAGATTTTCTATGGGGTTAAGGTCAGGAGAGTTTGCTGGCCAATTAAGAACAGGGATACCATGGTCCTTCAACCAGGTACTGGTAGCTTTGGCACTGTGTGCAGGTGCCAAGTCCTGTTGGAAAATGAAATCTGCATCTCCAAAAAGTTGGTCAGCTGCAGGAAGCATGAAGTGCTCTAAAACTTCCTGGTATGTGGCTGCGTTGACCCTGGACCTCAGAAAACACAATGGACCAACACCAGCAGATGACATGGCACCCCAAACCATCACTGACTGTGGAAACTTTACACTGGACTTCAAGCAACGTGGATGAAGTGCCTCTCTTCTTTTCCTCCAGACTCTGGGACCTTGATTTCCAAAGGAAATGCAAAATTTACTTTCATCAGAGAACATGACTTTGGACCACTCACCAGCAGTCCAGTCCTGTTTCTCTTTAGCCCAGGCAAGACGCTTCTGACGCTGTCTGTGGTTCAAGAGTGGCTTGACACAAGGAATGCGACAGCAGAAACCCATGTCTTTCATACGTCTGTGTGTGGTGGTTCTTGAAGCACTCACTCCAGCTGCAGTCCACTCTTTGTGAATCTCCCCCACATTTTTGAATGGGTTTTGTTTCACAATCCTCTCCAGGGTGCGGTTATCTCTCTTGCTTGTACACTTTTTTCGACCACATCTTTTCCTTCCCTTCGCCTCTCTATTAATGTGCTTGGACACTGAGCTCTGTGAACAGCCAGCCTCTTTAGCGATGACCTTTTGTGTCTTGCCCTCCTTGTGCAAGGTGTCGATGGTCGTCTTTTGGACAACTGTCAAGTCAGCAGTCTTCCCCATGATTGTGTAGCCTATAGAACTAGACTGAAAGACCATTTAAAGGCTTTTGCAGGTGGTTTGAGTTAATTAGCTGATTAGAGTGTGGCACCAGGGGCCATCAATTTTGAACCTTTTCACAATATTCTAATTTTCTGATATGATGAATTTGAGATTTTCATTTGTTGTCATTTGTAATCATCAAAATTAAACAAAATAAACATCTGAAATATATGAGTTTGTATGTAATGTATGAATATAATATACAAGTTTCACTTTTTAAATGGAATTACTGAAATCAATCTACTTTTTCATGATATTCTAATTTTATGACCAGCACCTGTATTTCTATATAACTTTTAGGCTGACTTATTCAGCTTTTTGCTCATATGCATTTACTGTCTGTATGCAAGCATACTGCCATCTGGTGGATTATAATGGTATTGTAGGAGTTATACATCTAACAGAACAAGTAAAAAAAATGTTTAAATATATTAAATGAAATCGAAGTATAGATTGTATCATGGTGATGATTTTAATGTAATTGATCATATTTCGTATATTTATTTAAAAATCACACATTATAAACACTGTGACTTTCAGGGATGGGAAAGTAAACATTTGTTTGACTGTTTATTATTAAATCTAATGTAATGAGCTGCGGGTAGAGAGCCACATCAGGCTGTTAGCGGCGCTGACTGAGGAGGAGCTCGCTGCTTTATTCATTGGCGTCAGCCCCTTTTTTCTTCCCTCCTTCCTGCTGAGCAGCGGGGAGCTCAATGTTTGCCTCCATCTCGATGCTGAGCGCAGACACGCCGCCACCATAAACCGCTTTTGGAACCAGGTCAGTCTGTTTTGCCTCCTTTTTTCCCCCGGCTTGTTGCGGAGGCGCTCCGGAGAGGAGGAGCGGCTGGCAGCCTGGATTAGAGCCGCCGATAGGGTTCAGTTCTCCGGGTCGGAGAGGCAGCAGCAGCCGGAGGAGCAGGAAGGTTTCAACCATAACTTAGCGAATTCATACCGGACATTGAATATTTAAGCCTTTTATTAGTTTATTTCTCTCCTTTTTGCGCTTCGGGCTGCTCGGCTTCTCGGTGCGGCTTTTCTCTTCACAGCGAGCCGCAAACAGCGATGTAGGTCAGCAACTACAGGCAAAATGTCGCCTTTTTCTTTGCTTTTTTTCCCTTATACTTCACATTCTCTTCTGACACAAACAGATGGCGTCGACAGAGCAGGAGGGGGGGGGGGGGGGGGGGGGGGGGGAACCGGAGTAGAGGGGCCTCATTAGGGCCCCTGCTCCTCATGCCGACACACCGGAGGCTGGCTGCCTCTGCTAGGCCTGTCCTCAACTAACTTTGGGTTCCTAACTTGCAGCGTTTTAATTACTTTAGTTTTCCTAAAGTTATTATTATTTTGGATTTTTTTGAACAAACCCAAACGTTCAGATGAAGCTGTTCTTCCACATTTCTGTTCATATTGGGACCCCTGGAAGATGCAGTGCAGCAGCTGACCTGCAGCAGGGCTGATTGCTGCAGCTGCATGGAGGGCAGCCTTTCAAACCAGCTGTCTCCATCCCACTGCTGTGTGAGATCATTGATAGGCCACTCAGGTGGATCCTCTATTGCACTAATGAGGCCAGTGCACCTCAAAGGCAGCCCTAGCTGGGGGGGTGGAGGGTCTCAGTGCTCCTCCATGTAATAAACTGCAGCATGGAGAGGCAGTAATCACACTGCTGACCCCCTTTTGCATGCCAGGCCATGCAGGGTCTGATTAAATAATGAGGATGGTGCACTGCATGCAGCAAGCCAGCTGCAAACTGATGCAGTTCACTGGCTTGCTGTAATTAGAACCCCCCCTCCTTTTTGTAGATGTCATTTAGATGGAAATGGTCTCACCACTCAGCAGCGTGAATGGTTCATGTTAGGATACCAAGGTGTGACTTTTATCTATGTGCCTTTTAGTGCTGCAACTAACGATTAGTTTGCAAATCTGTTTATTGTTTATTTCAATTATTTGATTAGTAATAAGATAGCAAAAGGTTCCTTAAAGAGCAGTTTTTGCTAAATTAAACCAGGTGAAACTAAAACTTTTCCACTTGAGGAGTTCTGATAAAGCAGATTGACTCACGGAAAAGATTTTTATGTTTAATGCAAAATATTTACATATTTTATCATTCCTGCTCTAAGTGGGTTCTCTGTCAACTAAAGGCACGTTTTAGCGTCTCTACACTCCAGTTAATGATTAATCGATTACTAAATTAGTTGACGAGTATTTCAATAATCAGTTAATCATGATTAATTTGATTGTTTCAGCCCTAGTGCCTTTTTTAAAATCCTAACAATGATGAGTGGATTTTGTAGACTGAAGAAAGGACATAAACCACCTCAGTGAGTTACTGTAACACCAGCTGGGTAATGGTGACCTTGCTTGTTAGGTTGGTAACAGCCTTTCTATGTCTGTTTACCAGCAGGTCAAATACTGAAAACTCTCGTCTTTTCTGCTCGTTTGTGAAATGCCTAAAAAAATAAGGTCATCAACATGTTTTTTTATCTGTATGTTAAGAATTCAAGTCAATTTTGATAAATTTAAAGTAAGAAGCTGAATAAAAATGAAGCTCTTCTGCTTTGATCCAGATAATGATAATTACTAATAATAATTTTTCCGTTTGATTTAAAGCTGCTCCTCTGTCAGCAACTTTTTTGTTTTGATGTTATCTTGAGAAAAAAAAAGTCTGATGAGCAGATGAGACCCTAAAGGAAGTATAGAGATGTTTTTATTCCTTGTCATTTTAACAGTGAACTGAATTAACACTTTGATGGTTCAGAGTTCAACACTCGGCTGTGTTATGATGTTTATTTCAACACTTTAACTCTGGGTTGCTGTAACTACGTATCCTAAAACTACGGGGTTCTCCTGCAGCTCTGCCTTCTGACCTGAACGCGTTTCATCGAAAGGATTTCAGTCGCTAACTTGCTGCCTCTCGACTCTGCAGCACCATGCTTCCTTATGACTGTCTTTATTTTCCAATTCTTGTGTTTTAGCTGATGGATCAAAATGATCCGTCTCCTGGACGATGTGCTGTTCGTGAAGGATTCCCAGATTATGACAGAACAGCTCTCAAAACGATCACCAAGCATAGTTGTCATTTGGCCCCTGATCCATTTCCAGGCTTTATGTCTCTATGTTTAATCGCAAGTTTTTAGTTATTTACTTTATTTTCCATGATAAAAAACTGAAATTCCCCAGGTTTGGATCAATAACATGTTATTACATTGCTGCTGCTGCTGCTGGTGCTCAATCTGTATTCTGCTCAGAGAATCCTAAACCATTCACTCATGGATTATAGTCAGCAAAAGAGTGCTGCTCAGGGCCCAGTGGATCTTTAAGGAAAAGCATGCAGCAAATCTGAAGGATTCCTATGATTGACAACATTTAAGATAATGGAAAATCATTAAAAAAGTCTACTTTATCCCTCTAGTATTTTTTTTTCTTTTTTTGGGATGTTGGAATAAAGCTTGACAATGTTCAGAAAAGCTGCTGATGGTGTCAGCAGTATAGTGCATGGCTGTGCTGCAGGCAGGCTTAAAAAACTAAAAAAAAAAAAAAAACGCTGGTGTTTCTCAAAGCAAAAAGGCCTAATGTGTGCTGCCTGCAGGATACAGTCATGCTGAACAATATCCAGCATGCACTGCCAGTTTGTTTGTTCGCCTTTTAAAAGGACACAGTGAGGCTGCGGCGATAAATCCTTTAAGAACAGGACAGGTGACCTGCGACATCACATCTAACTTTGGAATTAGACCCAGAAAGGAGCCGAAGGCCTCCTCTGCATGGCTTTAATAATTTAGTGCGCCGTTTTGAATTGCGTAACAGTTTTGTCGCGGTTTCGGCGCGCTTAGGATGAAATGCTTTGCAGTTTGGATCATAAATATCAGTCCGGGAGTCTAAACTGTTTTGGTGATCTGGGTGAAAGGCAGAGTTGGACTGAACAACTGCAGACTGTCCAGATGCAGCGTTGCAGCTGCTTTTGCATGAATAGCTTTTAGAGGCATACATGCAAAATATGCTGTATACTTAGCATCAAACCTGCTTTGCCAGGGTTAATGTCTTTCCTGCATTTGATTTCCTGTTTTAATGTGAGTTTGGTCCATTCAAGAAGCATTTTGCCTTACTTCCCAGACATTTACAATCTCCTGCTGTTGAATCCCTGGGATTTCTACCTGCTGCTTCTCCTCAGAACCCCTTGCAGCTTCAGACACCTGATATTTCTGCTGTATTTTATTCAGATAAGATTTTAGTTTAGCAGTCCAGCCTTTGTTGCGAATTGGAAGGAAAGGAAATCACAGGAGACGTCTGCAATTTGCTACAGGCCGTGAAGCCTGACTGTTGTCCAGACATTTTACCACAGTGGTCAAAATCCACTGGCTGAATGTTTTCATGGCATCAATATAATTTCCTTTTATGTAAAAAGCACAAATGTAACTGATGTGTTTTACTTACTTGACTATGACCTACACACCACAACATGGTAAATAAGATTGTCTGCCAATGGAATGAGAAAATAAGGTGGATAGAATGCAATTGAAATATAATAGTGCATTATTTTAAATGTAAATGTTCTTATTAGGGCTGCAAGTAAAGATTACTTTGCAAATCAATTAATCTGGGGATTATTTTTTCTCTTAATCGAGTAATAATTGGATATTAAAAGCTTCCTTAAAGGAGATCTTGTATGAAATTAAACCAGGTGAAACTAAAACTTTTCCGTTTGAGGGGTTCTGGATAGAGCACATTGACAGACGAAAACATTTTTTTTTTTATCCTAGATGCAAAATCTTAATGAATTTTTTTTTTTACAATTTTGATAGAATTAGGGGCAGATTATACTTCTGCAGCCGCACACATCAAATGTCGTTTAGGTCTGGTCGCGAACCAGTTTTGCTGCTATGCTTCTGCAACGTCGGTCTGGAATTTCAAGGGACGCACAGCAGTTTCCCGCCAAAGCGCATTGGGGAGCCTATTTGAGAAATCGTGAGAACTTCGGCGGATGGTCATGAGAACTTCGTTTTGGCAGAGACCTTGGCATCTTTATATAATTTGTCTGAGGCATCGTACAAATGGATGTACTTCTGAACCGCCTCAATTAATCTTTCGTCGTAGTTGTCCATTGTAGTTGTTCCTCAGTAAAAAAAACAAAACAGGCACTGAATCGAGAAGGACGACCACACAGACAGCCTTAAAGGCATATCAAGGACCAATCACAGCTGCTTTTTGTCTGCGCACTTCCGCTTGAGGTCTGCGCGGCTTTGCGACCGTCTGACGCGTAGTCAGGATTTTTTTGAGGTGCGCGATAGGGACTGAGACGGGAGTGGATTTTCACTCCTGTCCTGTCTAGGGATGGGGATCGAAACCCGGTTCTATCAAGGACCCGGTTCCAGTTTTTTCAAAACCCGAAAATCAATAACGTTTGGGCTTATCGATACCACTATCGAGTCTGGTCTTTTTTTTTTTTTTTCCCGGAGGTCCTGTAACATAATTGTGTGTCCCTCGAGTCGCGTCACAGCATTTAAATCTAATCAATCCAATCACTGCAGCATGTCTACCAATGTTTTGGAATGAAATTGTAAGCAAACAGATATTAAAAGTAAAACAAGTGAAGTCTGGCAGTTAACTTTGCTCGCAACTCGAGAATGGCTGAACGGAAAAGACTCCTCCTCCTCCTGCTGCTGCCCCGCCGCACCACAGTCGGGCCCGTCTTCATCATCCACTCAGAGAACCACTGGTTAGCGCGCACACAGACTTTGTAGCTTGTCTGGTCACTTAAAAATGGTAATTGTGAAATCCGTGTTGTAATCGGCAGCATACAAGCTAGTTAGCTTAAAAAGTAAATAAAGTTTCAGACGTGCTGCGTGATGATGTGTTCAGGTTGGCTCAGTAAAACGACAATTAGGTTATCATGATGCGTTCAAGTGTAACGTAAAGAAAAGGGAAATTGAGTTTTTGGCGAGAAACATGAGTAATACAGTTGTATATTGCTGTAATTATTTTACAATATATAATTAAACTACTGATGCCAACATTTATTAAAAATTACATTTAATTTAAAATAAAATTATTTATTTGATAAATATTTTCCTAATCTCTAAAAACCTGATGAAAAGTGACAGACATGTTAATTTTTCTGCAAAAAAATACCTGTTAATTTATGGGCTGATATTTTATTTCCTTTTTTTCTGACACAGCATATTATTCATTTAATTTATATACATTATGACATTTTATTTTTCATTTGGTGCTGCTGATATATTCTAGTTAGTTTTATGTCATTTAGAAGTGGCCTATTACATTAGCCATGTTTACTGAAGGCTAGAAACTTTTTTGTTATGCTCACTTGTTAAGCAATAAAAGCAATACCAGTTCTGTTAAAAACATATTGTCGCATCGTCTTTCCACCAAATAACAGAAAAGTATCGATAGTGGTATCGATAAAGACTCGGATCGATAAGGAGTATCGATAAAGGTATCGATATCAATAAATATTAACGATCCCCATCCCTAGTCCTGTCCCACTCCCACAGAAAAAAATGGTGTCCCGTCCCGATCCCGGGCCAGAGTAGAAATCTAAATCCTGTCCCGTCCCACTCCTGGTGAAATTACTCCCACTCCCATCCCGCTCCCATTCAGAATGACTCCTGCTCCTGCACCACTCCCATTCTTGTTGTTTTTGAATGCGGGTGAAAAACTCAGAGCGGAAGTTACTATTGGTTTGCTCCCGCTCCCGTCTGCTCCCGTTAATGTTTAATCCTGTACCGTCCCAATCCCGTGATCGTTACTAATACTGACTCCCATCCCACGGGAATCCCACGGGAATCCCGTGACCCGTGGGATTCCCGAAAAAATGTCAGTCTCTAGTGCGCGACAACAGTTGCAGAACCTCTGCAAAGGGGGACAGAGACAGATTTGATGGTTGCAGAGGCTATGCATTAGGCTTGGCCTTTACTGTGTTTCACTTCGCAGCTAAAGGCATGTTTTACAATCACTATACTCGGTTAACGATTAATTGATTACTAATTTAGCTGAGGATTATTTTCAAAATCTATTAATCATGATTAATCTGATTAATTGTTTCAACCCTAGTTCTTATTTAATTGGCAAATTGTTTCACTTACCTGCTCAACTGAAGGAAAAATGCACTTATAAAAAAAAAAAACAATAGGACTTAAAATTCTTCCAGTGAAAATCAGGAATATAAAAAAGGACAACAAAATAAATGTTCTTTTTATCTTTGTAGATATAAAACACATCAAATTATGTTATGCAAGTGTTTTAAGTGTTTTTGGATGATGTTTATGTTCTTGCGACACACATGTGCTTTGGGTCACTCTTAAAAACAAAGCAAACATATGCAGCATTTGGCTAACCAGTCAACGTTTGGTGAAATTTACAGGATTTCTTTGGCCTTATTTATAATAAAAGCAAATGCAACTGTGTGTTTTCCACTTTTAGAGGATTTTCATATCTTTGGTCTTGGATCAGTGAAGCAGAAAAGAAAACATCCATTTACATGAAACATCTATGCTGGTGGTTTTGATTTGTATCAGAATCCTTTGGAGCATCTCAGATGACCCGTTTAGACCGACACCAAGTGCAGTAAAAAAAAAAAAAAACATCTCTGCAGATTACAAGTAGAAGGCTTTAATAAAAACATTGCATCAATTTCCCTCTATTGCCTAATTATTCACCCTCTGGATGACAGTAAAATACTTGTGTTCCAAAATCTGCACAGAGCTCCTGATATCACATTGTTGTCCTGTTTTCACTGTGGGTTACTCTAAAGGCGTATCATTTTATGCCGTTTTCATTGTAGTTGTGAATTATTGCATAAACTCAGAGGGCGTTTTATTTAATGGCATCAGTCATATTTGGTCTGCATTACGTTCAGCTGAATGTTGCCTCTCCCTCATCAGCTGGGTTTGATAGATTTTGTGCCATTAAATCTAAACAAGCTTTCAAGTGGAAAGACAGCTGCCTTGTTTGTTGTTTTGGTCACATCCTAATGAGTGTGTACTAGTATTATTAATTAGGTTAGGGGTGTAAATCACAAATCATGGCGATTCGATTCAGTATCAATTTCCTGACCCAAGGATTCAATTATTTTCGATGCTCAAGGATAAACCACGATATGATTCGATTTATTGGTTAATTTTTATTTATTTTTTTACCTTACAGGCTAAACAATGTTTCAAATGTGAAATAAATCAATGAAAGCTGTAATATCATTATGGTTGTTATTTTCGAAAGAACAGCAAATAACAGAAGTAGCAAAGTTGTACTCCACCTAAGCCTATGAAAACCTAATTGACTGAAGAATAATATTGCCTCTGTTTTTACGTGAGTGTGTGTGCAAGCGGAAAGAGGGTAGTGGCTAAAGGAAGTGAGGAATGAGGGCAAAATAGGTTTAGCGCCACCGCAGCATGGGAATCAGAATAACATCCAGGAGCAAATGGATAAAAATAAAGATGAATCAATACTCTTCTGGACGTGCCAATGCATTGGATGGTCGGCTGTTGGATCGATGCATTTATTTGCATTTATTTACACCCCTATCTTAGGTGTAGATTTTAGGATCATCTTCCCCTGCACTCGCTCAGCTGCCTTCCAGCTTGCGGCCTAATACAGAGTAGTGGCCTAGTTCATGGCCTCTTCAGAGTAATTTTAGCTGAGTGTGTCATAGTGTGCATGCATTGTTACATCCCTGCTTCCCTCTCTGTCCTGTCATGCACACGTGTGTCTGCTGTGCGGTTCTCCCTCTGCTCAGGGCTCAGGTCGGTAATACTGAGATACCAGGTTTACGGCTGATAATGCATTTCTTTGCTTCAAAACTTTTATGTTTATTGAAAGAGGACGTCTTATTCCTGCAGTGCTGTAAACAAAAACTATTGATATTAGTTGGAAAAATAACCAGTATCTTTCTGTTTTTGAGTTCAAAATTACTTTATCAATCCCAAAATAGACATGGTATGTTATATTAACTCAATAAGGTCCTGTTTTTACTTTTTTTTTTTTTGTAAATTATGTTTTGAATCTAAAAAAAGAGGAGAGATTATTAAAAGAATTTGCATTTAAGCTGCATAGCTTAAATGCTGCATCATTTTTATCAGTTTTAGGTTAAAAGAGGTTCATGCTTTTAGATGATGCTCTTATAAGCAGTGGGAAGCTTTTTATTTTAGCCCGTTTAGTGTGTATGAGAGAATTTTACCGATTTATCCCCAAACAGAGCTGATCAAGGATCAATGGCTAAATTATTTGATGCATCTCTAATAATTTCTGGTTGATGCACTTCATATGATTTAGTTTTAGTATACAGAACAGGCATGTGTTGTCTATAATCCTTATCACATGTCTTTTAAGTACTTCTACTAGATTGCTGCCTCTTCACATAGTAAATATGTCTAACTAGAGGTAAGAACCTGCTTAGTTCACCTCCACCAGCACTCTACAGTCATTCAGTCTCAGTTGGAGGTCTGGGGGCGCTGTTGGGTTACAGATCCCTGCCCGCTGCAGAACAAGATGAGAGAATTTCCCCTCCTCAGGGCTTTTACTAGAAATGTTTTATGTGGGTCTGTGAGTGGATTCGGAAAGGTCCCGGCCCCCATGTGGTTTGTGCATTAAAAGAAAACCGTGGAAGAGATGCCAGCCGAGGGAGAAAAAGCTGTGCTGAAGTCAGAGCAGGGACAGCAGCAGGCAGGAAATGGACAGACAGGGAAAGGCATGGAGGGAAGAAAAAAGCTGTGGAAATGTAAAGAAAGAGTGATGAGTGCTGCAGATATAGATGAACTGGAATAAAATGGAGGGCCTATATTGGCTCAGAAAAGATCCTGAGGGGTGACATTAATTAAGACTTAAAGCCAGTTAATTGATTGGTTCTTCATATTATCCTTTAACAGGGCTCAACAATCCGTACCTGCAAATATGTTGTATCCTATGAATGGAATATATATCGTATTTATTCCTCCCGTATCTTAGCTTTAAAACAAAAATAAAAGCTCAGCAAGTACTTTGTGATTTTTAAAGCTGTGTAGCTGTTTTTATTTTCCTGCCGAGAGAAAGACGCAGACCTCGCTGTCACCTCTGGTCATTAAGGCGCTGTGATGCAGGTTTCACATCAAAGCTTGGAGCCACATTAAGGACTCTTCTCAATATTTTACTCGTTAGAGTTTCCTTGAATCTAGAGAAGTTCTTGGAGATCCAGAGTAGGATCACTGGACCAGTTTGATTTATCATCAGAAGGGCAGGACTTGAGCTGTTATCGCATCGATTTTAGGGTCGTTTCAATGGCTGTAATTAATCTTCTCATGCTGGAATATGGCTCCAGCTCTTTGCTGATTACCTACTGGTCCAGCGTTCCTTGTTAGACTGTTTAAAAATGAAAAATCAAATGTCCAGGGGTGTTTGTATGGTATGGAGTTGGAGCCCATGACCCACATAGCAGCTTTCGCAGGTTCGAGTTCCGGCCATGCTGACATTTGTCGAATGCCTCTCCCCTTTCTTCTAACCCATTTTCTTGTTTCCATATTTTTCAAAATAACAAAATAAAGGCCACTAGAGACCAAAATATATTGTTTCTCATTATAATTCCTAAAGATCGATGCTTAAAAACTAAAATGAATTCTTCAAAAATTTATTTTCAACTGTCTTTATAGGTATCATTCACTATAATTTCTTAATTGATTTGTGCATATGTTATATAACTACACAACCCTAAATGTCAGCTAACAGCCTAAAAAAGTTTTCAATACCAGCGATCCGATATGAAATTTGATCGCATCAAAAAGAATCGATTCTAAATTGTGAGAATCGTAAACTAAATAATTCTCAAAATTTGAGTCCATACAATCAAATATACTTACAACACAATGATGATTATATGAAATGCAGTTTTTAAATCAGAGGCTCTCAACTTTGCTCACATTAGAAGATTTAACAAGAGTAAGAAACGTTCTCCCTCCAGCCCTTTAGGTGGCGGTAATATACCGCACATTAAAGAAGGAAGGAAGTAAATAAACGTGAATAGATTTAAGACTAGTATTTCTTTTCCTTTCATACGTCTGTGAGAATACAACTTTAGATGCTAGAAGTTACAGGTTT
Source organism: Cyprinodon tularosa (assembly GCF_016077235.1). Taxonomy (NCBI): domain Eukaryota; kingdom Metazoa; phylum Chordata; class Actinopteri; order Cyprinodontiformes; family Cyprinodontidae; genus Cyprinodon; species Cyprinodon tularosa. The sequence goes on from NW_024039631.1 coordinate 218,021, forward strand.
GCTCAAATACGAGTAAAATTCACAGATTAACCCTCTCAGGTGTCTTATCTAATTGAGATTTATTAAAGAGGTCATAGAATGATTCTATAGGGTATGTGGTGCTGGTCCTTAAGGTCTCTGAATAGGGTATGAAACATTGGTTGGGATGAATAACCATTGATAACCATTAATCATCATGGATGATGTGTGTGAGAATGTACTATTCTTATTAGTTGTTTTTATCAGTTATTATTTATTTCTTATATTATGTGTAAATGGTGGTGACAGTGATTTTTGTTTTTGTTTTTAAGCATATGCACTGATCGATCGATGGCACTTTTTTTTTTATTTCGTTGTTCTTGTGACAATGACAATAAAGATAAATGGAAATTGAAACATGGCATATTAGCTGTTCTATGAGCCTTAATGCAAGCCAGGTTATAAGCCCTAGAATGAAACGACAGGTTTTCTTCCTTTTATGGTATCCTCATGAATATTTAGATAAGCTGTGCACTGATTGGTTGGTTTATAACGAGCGAAGCTGCTGAGCAAAGACGCATCATAGCAACAAGCACTCACTCACTGAAACATCCAATTGTTGATACGGTAGGGTGACCAGACGTCTTCTTTTTCCCCAGACATGTCCGACTTATCCTACCTAAAATAATGTCCGGGGGAAATTTCAAAGTTGTCTGGGATTTTGGTCGACTACAGTGCAGCATGTAGTCAAAACACACCGGGCATCGAACTGAGCAGTCAGCTCCGGGGCTGGTCCGGGAAACCGGCGGACTGGGGCAGGGAAACAGTGGGGGACGGAGCGACCGCACCTGACCAGGTGACGGTAGCCTGGACACCGATAGCCCCATGCTTCCCTCCGCCTGCCTTACCAGCCCCCCTCCTCCGGCTGATGATGGGCGGCTCATGGCTCTCAGCTGAGGTCCGGTCCATTCAGCTGCTCAGCAGTCGACACTTCATAATGCATAATGCAGCCCAATACTGTAATAATCAGTGTTGGGCTTTAAAAAACCCACATCGGTTGATCTTTAACGTTTTTATGTATTTAACTTTTAATCATCAGACAATGCAGAACTTATTTCAGCCACCTGGCCACTGGTGCACAGCAATATGTGGGGGAGGGACATTTCTTCTCTTTTCGATGGTTTAAAACAGTTTGAACCAATATTTTAGCTGTTTTTCATTCGGTACCTGATTAGCAGCTCATAGCCTGATGCAGTTAACTCACATGTTTACTGCTGGAACAGGGTTTTCTGAAGAATCTGGTGTAGACCACCTCTTTGTTTGTGTCTAAAGTATAACAGCACCAAGTATCAGCCAGGCGTCTTTGGAGGAATGCCTGCATGCCGCTGAGCTCTATACGATCACTATGGGTTCTCTGATCCTGGCTGTGTATTTTAAAGCACAAATAGCTCCATGATCTCACCTGATAGACCTGTATGATGGGAAATAAAAAGTAAAACGTTTAAGATGTAGCTACAATATGCTGTTCATTTTTTTCCTTTTCTTTTTTTAACCTTTTGTCACTGAATGGGTTTGACCGAATCTTCTGCTGCCCTCTGGTGAACCGATACTATAATGCCAGAAGATGATGCCTGTCTTCTGCTCTAAAGCTCTGTGTTTTTCCCTCACATTAGAATTGAACATCTTCTGCTCCATGCAGAAAACCTTCACTGATGCTCAGTTTACAGAGTTTCAGGATTTATAAGAGAGTTTAATCACAACTGCAGGTTCTTCTGTATTTAAACAGTGCTGTTATATTTTTGCTGTGTCTCATTCTCTCCTTTTTTTCTTTTAAATATATATTTTTTTTTAAATCTTCTTATATGCATAAAAATATTTCATCTTAAACTTTTTTGTACTACTTATTCTTTAAATAAGTAATGAAAACATATTCACAAGACTAAACCAGTATTTAAATTAATAATATTTAAAGTATTTTTTAACAGGCCAGACATCACTGAGATTTATTTAAAAAAGCAGAAAATCTCTTGAAAATTTATGATTTAATTACAATTTGTGTTGCGCCGATACTAGTATCAGGCGGGGCCCCGATCCAGCACTAAAATGGTGGTATTTATATCGGCGAGTACCAATAAATAGGCACCGATACCATTTAGAGACCTAAAAGTTTATTCAACTATTGTCACCCATTCCAGGTAGGAAATAAAAAGTTCTACTGGATTCACTTTGTATTAGTCTTTTTCCTGCTTCACAAAGGTAGACAGCAGCTTGACATCAATTTCAAACAGATGGTATCGTATCAGCCAATACTGCACAGACAAGTATCAGGTATTGGTATCAGGGCCAAAAATAACTATAACTATAGCATCACTAATAACAATGTTAATGTGAAATGTCTTCGCCTCAAATTTTAGCATAAATGTAGAGTTCAGCGAGCTTCGTAAGTGTTTTTTTTAATTCACTGCAGGAGGAGGAGCCTGGATTAAATATTAATTCATACCTGAAAAGTACATTTTTTATTTTTTATTTTGGTTCTTTTTTCTCTCCAATTTATAAATGTAAAATGAGAAAAAGATGCTGGAAATGTGATTAAGGCAAATGTTTGAAACTTTGCTGTGAAATCGGCTCCACTGAGGTCCTGCCATAATTTTTCCTGAGTATTAAAAAAACATTAACAAACATTGAGGACCTTGAAGCTACACCAACATAGCAACTCCAGACCTGTTTCACATTGAGGCACAGCCTACTGTGTATAAAGTACATAGCTATTCACTATATATTGTGTTTTATATTCTATATAGTTATAGATTCTGTATTCTGCATATATATCTAATTTGGCTGTGCCATTAACATCAAGTCAAATTCCTTGTAAGTGCAAACCTACTTGGCAATAAATCAGATTCTGATTCTGTCTCAGAAAAAAATAATAAAACGAGTCAATATGATAAAGGTAGTTTTGATCGTACAGAAAGTGAAGGCAGGATGGTATGGCCTCACTAATGAATGAGGCACATGTCCCTGGCTGTTGTTAGTCTCATTGCAGTATGTGCTGCACGCTGTATAGACATCTAACCGTAATAAAATGGGCCTTCTCCTCAACCTAACGGTGTTTCCTTCCTGAATGACGGTCTAGGTCACAAATTGCAACTCTTTGTTTATTTAACCATCTCCTAATTCTATTTAGTATTTTTCATAACTTTTTATGTCCTATATGATGATTTAATAACCAGAGTTTAGAGTTTTAAAGCTATATTTTGTTTAGAGGTAACCCCTGGGAAAAAACAGGCTAACTGCTTAAGGCAGTGGTTCTCAAACTTTTTCTGTCATTCCCCACTTTGGACAAGGGGGAATTTTCAAGCCCCGCCTGTCCCCATCGCCCCAACACAATGCTAATGAAATATGCAACAATCTTAAAATTTTCCAATTTTATTGAAGTAACAAGTAGTATCTAAATACAAACTATCTACATCAAATAACAGCAAGCTCAAAAATAAAGAAAATAAAAATGCAGCTGTGTCAAAATTTGTATCAAGCTCAAAGATAGAAAAAATTAAAGTGCCACTCTGCAATCTGTTAATAAAAGAAAAGAAGTGAAATCCATCTGGCAAGACAGGGCTATTTATCCCTGCATTAGTGGCTGCAATGAGCCTGTTTTGCATTGCACAGTTTCTCAAAACGGGGTTGCAGGCTTGATACTGCCACTCTCAAGTCATGCTCAATGTTCAGCTGAGATCTGTATTTTGTTTTCAGTGAAGCAACAGTTGAAAAGCCCATCTCACAGAGATATGATGTAGCAAAGGGAAGAAGAATGCACACAGCTCTCTGCCAGATGAGTGGAAACTCCCTCTCCACTCCAAACCAGAATTCACTATTAGTCTGAGCATTAAACCTGAGCCTCAGGGTGGAGTCAGACGTCATTTCAATAAACTGGTCCTATTTATTTAAGATAAAATATTTCAAATTCAGTTATTTATGATCAACCTGCGCCGTCAATCCCGGCGCATGTGCGCTTTATTTGCAGTCTGGACGCTGAGGGTAAACATGCTGTGTCTCTGCAGCGCTGAGAGGGACTCCTGCGATAGCGGGGGAGAACGGGGTTGGGACGGGGGAGGCGCCCCACGGCAGCACCTGCCGCTGGAGGACAAGAAAAGGAACGATACGTGCTTTCACGTAAGAGTCTCCAAAAGTCGCTAGATTTGTCGCTAGTCGCTTTTTAAAAAAAGAGTCGCTGGAGGGGTCTAAAATATAGCAACAAAGTCGCTGAGTTGGCAACACTGGGGCGCGAAAGTTTATTCCGTTACAAATAATATGCCGACGTCACGTCAATCATTATTTTGGCACTTCAGTTCCAGGTGAAATTTTTCTCATATCTAATGTTCTTTTAATTAGACTGCATGTAGGCTAGTAATGATTACTTTGTGGGTTTGATTGGTCTAAAAAGCGGCAACATACAGCTATAAGGACAGTTTGCTCTCACACATTCTACATTTATAGTCACACACACACACACCGGAACTTGGCGCGCCCCACCTGTCACGTCTCAATTCCCCACCAGTGGGTCACGCCACACACTTTGAGAACCGCGGGCTTAAGGGCAGATTATACTTCTGCATCCGCACACATCAAATGTAGCTCGAGTCTGGTCGCGAACCAGTTTTGCTGCTATGCTTCTGCTTACTTTCAAGGTTGGCCTGTGGAGCGTGAAAAGCTTTGATTTCTGCAATTCGGAGGTAAAGGATGATAACCTAGGTTTTTGAAACCAGGTTAGCAGTTTTTCCACCATTCAGGTACCCATGGCTGTTGGTTAATGTGCTGATGGAGCAACATAGTTGGAGCTCCTACTGTGATTTATTTATTTTAGTCCAGTGGCTGACCTGCCGATCACTGGGAGAAATTAGCCTGGTTCTGAGCTCTAGCAGATGGATTGGTGCACCTCTAACCTTGACGTTTTTCAAGCCTTCCCCATAGAGCTCTGAAGCTGCTCCACTCCATCTTTACTCAGTGTTTGATCCTGCTAACGTTCCCCAGGCTCTTCTCTCCTGTGGGACCAGTTTGTAATTTCCTGTGATACACTAAAAACCAATAAAGCTTAAATGGTTCGTATGTTTTGGTGGGCCTTTTCAGGATGGAAGAATATGACCTGTATCTGGATAATAATAGTTATAAAAATGTATTTCTGATTTAAATAGACATTTTTTCTCCTTTGGCTGCAGCCATGTTGGTGAAACCTCAAAAACAGAGGGAATGGGGTTTTGTGCACTCTTTCCTCCCTCTTTTGCTCCCTTATTTGTACCTCTTTATTTTTTCTCTTCCCCTCCCCCCTTTCTGTTCCTCTTTCTCTCATTCTCCCTCTCTCCCTCCATGTTTTTCTGCTCTCTTCCTCTCCATTTCCATCATGTTTCACCCCTCCCTGTCCTCTCTTCCTCCTCCTTTCTCTCTCCCATTGCACGCTGCCCCTCCCTGCATCTGTCTCGCTCTCCCTGTCTCATCTCTCTTTTTTCTGTCGTTTTTCTGTCTCGCTCTCAGTCTTTCTTTGCTCTCACTCTGCATCCTCCCATCCCCCACTGCAGCCTCTCATTTTCTCTTTCTCTCTCATTCCTCCCCCCCTCCCATCCTGCTCTCTTTATCTCCTCCCCTCCCTCCCCCTTCAATCCCTCTTTCATTTCATGCAATCATCTGTTCTCTCCCTCTTTCTCTCTGCTTGCTCCATTACGCCCCCATTTTGTCTTCTGCTATTTCCCTCTATTTCCTCCATGTTCTCTCCATCTTGTTTTGCAGTCATACTTCTCCCTGACATTTGTGACACAAACTTTTATTAAAACAGTGTTTATATCCTTAAAATTCAACCTGACAAGGACCCAAACATCCTGTTTTCTGCACCAAAGTTTATTTGCTTTTCAATTTCCCCGTCTATCCATGGTGTCATTCATTCACCCATATTACTAACATTAACATCCAATAATCATCCATTCCCAGTCAATAACACCTTAACATATTGTCTCTAATTATGTGTCCGTGCTTAATGTGCACATATTCAACAAGTAGCTTCCTAGGCCACAACATAACTGCACATAAAGTTTTGCTAAACATTAAAAAAATATATAACAAATATACACGCACAAATTGTAGTCATAAATATTATTCATTTTAATTTCTCTGGAAAGTTTTGTAACCTTGCAAAGCAAAATGACTTAGAATTTAATTGTTGTACATCCCCAAAAAAGGTTTTAGATGTGTTTTGAAAAAAAAAAAAAAGTTCCACGTTACTTTATTTTGTTAAAAATAATTATGACCCCAAGTTTAAAACTGCCTATAAAACTCTTCTCAAACTTGTTTTTTTAAGTGTAAATGTTTCCTTTTTCTTGCTCTCAGCTGATATCTCATATCATTTTGTAACTTTTTTTTTTACAAATTGTTTTTACTAAGTTTTTATCTGTGAACGCACAAAGGAAATAATCTTGGAAGCTTTATTTTACATGGTTAAAACCACAAAAAGTACGACTATGCAGCCTACTTTGGAAGCATAGAATAAATATGACTGGAACTAGTGGTCATGCAAATATAACTGCAATTCAACCTCCCAAAACATAAAATAAAATGACTTAGAAGGCCACCTCCTCCAATTAGACCAAAAGTTTTTGTTTGAGATCTGTTGGCAAGGAGATAGCAAAGTAAACTGCAAATATGTGTAGAAAGGAAAAGACAAACACAAAGAATGCATATGATAAAGGACAAACTTTTTACATGCAAGAGGCAGACCAGTGCTTTTTTTTTTTTTGCAAATTAGTGGGCAGAAATGTTCAAGTACTAACCCAATGAGGCAAAGTCTGGAGCGTAGATAATCAGTTAGCAATCAAAAGCTTTGGAAAGTACTCTCAGCTCCTTTCAACGTTTTAGGATTATATAAATATGCCACATTGCTATTATCATCAATAGTAACCTTTAAAGTGTTTGTTTTTTGTTTTCTTATTCCAAGTTTTGAAAGCTGGGAAAAAAATAAAAAACAGCTGACATTTGGAAATGAGAGCTTTAATTATCATGGCAGCAATGTGCTCCGTACTTGATTGACAGCTGTCCCAGCATGCATTGCAGCAGCAGCAGCTTTCAATTTAGCGCTCACAGAGCTCAGAGTATTAAGTTAAAAGTTCTCTTTTCTGTTGCCGTTGTTCAATAAAAGTATGTTTTAAGATCATTTGAGGCGAGAAAATGATACTTTTAAGCATCAATATATGGCTAGTTTACTGATTTTGTGTGATTTAAAAAAAATGTGCAAAGTTGAGAGGACCGCGGCAACTAGCGGACCTCTGAGGGTAACGGCAGCCAGGGCAAATGTTAGCCCGTCTGCAACGGACCTCTCTCGTCATAGCCATGTGTGAAGGACCGCTGGCTCTGAGTTAATTTGATTTGGATTTACCTGACTGTTAATTATTATTCCCCCACTAAATGGAAAAAGTAAGAATTTAAAATTATCTAGAGACTTACTAACAGGAGGTGAAATGCAGCTCCAGACTAGCTTTGAATGTGGTGATGTCATCAGTGTGCTTCTGTTCATACTGTTGATACTTTCTTGTGTTCTTCTCAAGAAAATACTTAATGTTAACATTTTTTTTTATTCATTAACTTATTATTTGTTTGTTATGAAACAATAATTCCTCAACAAATAAATTATTAACAATTTCAAACCAAACAAGACCCTTAAACTGAGACTGGTGCATCCTAAAGACACAACCCTCAGACCTAAGATGAGCGTAGTGGTGTATGCAGTTCAGTGCAGTGAAGAGTGCTCTGATCTTTATATTAAAGAAACCAAACAACCTCTCCACAAATGCATGGGTCAACACAGGAGAACAACCTCCTCTGGAGAGAACTCTGCTGTCCACCTACACCTTAAGGACAAAGGGCATCAAATTGAGGACCAGAATGTTCACATTTTGGACAAAGAAGACAGTTGGCTTGAAGGAAGTCATTTATGTTGAGAGAGAAAAACCAACCTTAAACAGTTAGTAGACTCAGGTTTCAGCACTCCAAAACAGCGATAGAGTTGATTCTTTCCCGCTATCATCTCCATCGTTTATCACCATGCAAGGGATCAAAACATCCCGCCTGTTTATAGCCATGCCAACAACGACCCTAACTGACTGCCCTTTACTAAGAGGTAGACCTGATTTTTGGTTCAGTTTGCATGTTTTCTAAGCCATAACAAGGCTTTTATTTGAGCTACTCTATAAGCCTAGAACTCAACACTACTCCAGACATTTTGAATTGAGAATGCTTCCTGGATGGGAAGCGGAACATCTTAAAACGTTGAAAACAAAGTCCAGTGGATTATTTTTTAAACTTTTTTGAAATGCTTATGACCTGGTTGACTGAGATCTTCAACAGCATCAAGAAGATCTTGATATGTCTTTTTATGTTTGTGTTCGTCACAGATATTTTACGGACACATTTCTCCCCATCTTTTTCCACGACACGTTTGGCATGATTTTCCACCTGGTAGTTAAAGTTTGTTTGGATGTAGTTTCTTCTTGTTCTTCACAATAACCTGGACATAACTCCAACTCACTCACACTTCTTTAATCAACTGCATCTGATTATTGCCACGAGGGGATTGAGGGAGTGACATGGCTGCATCTGCAGTTTAAGCAGTGAGATCAACTAGTGAGGTAAACAGAAAAATATATATACGACTAAACATTGTGAGCTTATTTCCTCTCGTCTTGTTTTAGTTAACGGAAATTAAGATCCCTTGCTCTAATTTTTTGTTTTTTTGAACACTTTTAGTCTTATTTTTATTTGTCAAAATTAATGTATTATATATTTTACCGTAATTCTCGTCACAAAAGCACCTTTTACGTTTCTTCTCCTTCTTATCACGTGATATAGATTTGTCAATGACAATATTTTGCTATAATTTTCGTTGAAGAAAGCAATATTACTTATGAGCCTGTGAAGGTTCAGGTATGAGTTCATGACTACATACATATTACCCAAAGCACCTCGATTGCTTCTCTTTTGGTCCGAAAAAAATGAGTTTAGTATTTGGTTCCTGACCTATTTGTAGCACATAGATATTGAATGGGAGGGGCCCCATAATGGAACCTTGGGGAACCCCTAGTGGGATTTGTGTCAAATCAGATGTAAAGTTACATATTGACACAAAAAGTCCCTGTCCTTTAAGAAAGACTGACCCAGTGCTTCACTCACATACAGTAGCCACCAGTTCAGATTCAGTGCTGACGTCCAATTATACCAACACTATGTTTGTTTCAAAGCCTGGATTTAAACAGCTGTCATTAAACATCTTGAAAAGGAAAGCCTAGAAACCTGACTGAAATGTATCAAATGTTATTTTATTGATGTAAAACAGCTTTTTTAGTCACGTTAACTCGGAATGTAAGATTTGAAATGTACCTATAAATGTGCAGTTATTTTATGTGGATTTCCAATATAGCTTTATAAACCAATAAACTCAATTTGGTATACATTTATTTAAATGCACTAATTACAATTTTATAAAATATTTAATGTCCTCAGTTTAGTACAGCTCTAATCTGACAACTTGATGGCAGAATATCCTTACTCTATGTGAACTTTGATGTATACAGGTATCAGAACAGCCTTTGAGACATTTTGCCGGGGTAAGGCCATTGTTATTGATAGTAAAGGTGAGAGTCACTGGTAATTCTTTTTTTTTTTAACTATGAGAGAATGATAAATGAGTTCACATTTAAATGGTCTTCAATGTCTTGAATCAGAGTTGACCATGTATTTCATTACAAAAACATCAGTTTTTGCGTGTATTACCAAGACAAACCTTACCTTACTACTGTGTTATACATCACGCCAAATAATATTTCCAAATTTGCATGTAGGTTCCTGAAACTGAGCAGCTTTGGCCTTCCCGTTATCTGTTGAAAATCTTGTTCTCCTGAAAGCCTGAATGAGCTGCACTTGTCAATGGATCTAGAAGAGTCTGAATATTAACAAAATCGCATGTATGACACATGCACAGGATAAGATTCACACAAGTGGTGTGGTAAAAGAACCACACCACCAGCCATTCAAAGACAGGCCTTTTTGCACTAATTGCACTGAAAGCTCTATACTGATTAGCAATTGCTAAGCTACTAAAAGAAATGCTTTATGCAGAGCTGAACTGTTATACTTTTTAGAAGTGAAACATATCTTCTTTTACAGGCAATACTGTAAAACATTGCTATCTCTTTTTTTGTGCTAAAATTACTGTGTCAGGGGTTTCAAAGTAAAGCTAAATGTTTATAACTTTCAACCAATCTAATGATTCAATTACTTAAATAATCAATTAAATACAATAAATTATACTGGTATGTTCACTGATCAGGTAAAAATTCAGATGTTTCAGTTTCTAACTGACTAATTAAGCTGAAAATTAACTGATTCTCATGACCAGTTGATTTTTCTGTGCATCTCTAGTGAAAGCTTTGTTGTTTATAAATTTCCACAACAATATATAAACCCCACCTCTGCATACATCATGCAGGCCCCAGCCTAGTACCAGTTTGTTTGTCAATTGGTACTGGGCCGCACAAAAAACATTAACTTCTATTATTTACAACAGATGTATTTTTTGTGTCTGAACGGTCTCTGTGTTGAATAATGACCAGATTCTCACCATTACATCGGTCTATATCGCACTCTTGACGTATGTCAGCCATGGCACCGTAGGTCACGTGATTCCTCCTGCTGTAAACTCCCAGCATCTCGGTGCAGCAAAACAAGTTCAGGGCTCACTTAATCACTATTATTCTGAGTGGTTAACAGGCTGTTTTCATGCACATTGTTTTTGAGTTGGCTTATTTCTAAAGCCATATTTAATGTTACCATAGTGGCAGGTAACCATAGCACTACACCTATATGCCAGTCTGTGAAAATATGGTCCAACATTAAAAAAGTTGGTGATGTACGGTGCTATGAGCAATATAAGGGTTTTCTGCCATTTCCACTCTGGATGGTTTCTATCTAACCACATAGGGTGTGTTCTTGGACTCTGATCCAGATTAGTCCACCAAAGTTCAGCCACCAAGATCATATTGGATTATATATATACTGTATGAATTTTTGAAATTTAAAAATAATTGTTTGTGTCTAATGGGATACATAGTTTGACCCTTGTTGACCCCAAGGCCCACGGTGTCATTTTCTCATGGCTCTCTGATCTGTGTCTTCTCTCTAATGCTTCTGGAGGCTGGAAGAGATGAGCTAAAATGAGATGGGAAGTTTGTCGCTCTAGTTGACGAAGCATAAAGAGAGGAAAAATATTTAACTCCTATGTCTGACACCTCTACCGCATTCATTTCCCATCCCCCTCTGTCGCTTTTGCTCATCCACTCTCTTCCCTCCCTTCCTTTTCTTTTCTTGAGGATTCTTTCCATCCAGTCTCACCTCTGCTGTCTCTCTCTCTTCCATTTCCTCATCTCCTTGTCAGTCACCTTTCATGTCTTTCGTTCTCATCCTTTCTTTGTCGTCTTCGTCCTCTAGCCCTGATGGACGTCTGTGCAGGTCTGTCCTTGAAACAGTCTTGAAACTATTTTTGTTATTTTAGAGAAATCACTCAATGCTGGAGCTTAAAGATGGAGAGGAAGAGGAAAAAAGCAATGCAAAGATGAAACAGGGAAAGACGGAGAGGGAGGCTGAGGAAGAGACAGAAGGAAACAAAGAAGTAAGACAGATGGAGGAGAGTAGTTGGAGAAAGGCGAGAGTGGTGGATGGATAATCTCAGACAGATGTGAGGTTGATTTTAGTGTTTCTCGCTTCTGTGTTTGAGCTCATATGTTGGAGCTTTGAGGTGACTTAGCCCATTCATCCCCAGACAATCATGGAGCCTCCTGCACCCGTGATGTATGAGCCGACGATTAAAGCCGCCGGCCACGCGCTCTCTTGGTGGAAGAGCATTAGTTTGTTTATGCCGTACGTTGTTAGTGCTGCTGATATCATTTCAAAAAGTGTACACAGGGAGAGAGCCGGGAGGAGGAGGGATTCACGCTCGTCCCGCCTCCCCTCCATCCCTCGCACATAAAACTGAGGCAGCCAGAGCCGGTTGTCACTCCCGCTGAAGAATGAGGTCCTTAAAGCACCTGAAACTTCACAGCAGGAGGAGTGTGGTGAGTTCACCGGCTCTAACTCGTACCATGTTCAGATTAGAGATTGGTGGATGATTGGTCGGTGGTCGTCTTCCTGCTCAGGTTGTGTTTGTTTGTGTCAGAAGTTGCTTCATCAGGTTCTCATTCATGCAGATTTTTCTCTGATATTCACTTATGATCTTTCTTCTTTAGAGCCTTTTTAAAAAAACTCTTTATTTCATGTTGTTGCTCTTCCAATTGTTTGTTTTACCTCAGTTTTTATTCAGTCCGGCTTTCATTTTGCATTTCTTTTCCTTCCTCTGTCTCCAGTTTACCCACTGTCTCTCCCTCTCGTCCATTTCTGTCTGTAATCATCTTTCCTTCTTTCTCCCTCCTTCTTTCTTTTGGGGGCTGCTTACCTCTCTTCTTTTAATGCCTTCCTTTCTCTAAGTAAATCCCTACCTTTTATTTATCTCTCCTCTGTTCTGCTCCTTCACTAGACTACTGTCTACTCCAAGCCCCCCTCCCTTTCTTTCCTTGTCCTCTTATGATCTTTTTCCTCTCTTGCTGGTTTCTATATTTTATTTCTTAATCTTGCTCTGCTTTTTCCCCTCTTTCCTCCACCTCCCCTGCACTCCAGTGTGTGTGGAGATCAGTAGGCCATCTAATCCCCTCAGCTCTCACACCATACATAGTTATAACGGTAGATTAGGATGCTGTCTTTCATACTTCCTGTGTCTCAGTCCCTACATCTTAGGGTTTGCTTTAGACAGGCAAAGCTTCGTCTTTATTCCTGACCTAAAAACTACAGCTCTATGGATCAGAGATTTTGTAGATAATATCGAGTGACAAATTTCTCCATAGCTCAGGCATGGTAAAAGCGATATTAGCGCACTCAGATTTATTTTAAAAAACTATTAGCTACAAAATATTTATGAACTTTTTAGATGGATTAAAAATTGAACTGTCCTCACAATAAAATGTGAAATGATTCCAGAGCTGTTTCTCTTTGCATCCCTGAAAATAATATACAAATTGTTTACCATTAAGGAATAAAATTGATAAATAAAATCCACCTAAAATTGATGAAGATTGCTGACTCCTTTGCCAGACAGATTATACCTTAAATGTTCTTCATATAAGTCTGTTCTGACTCATATCAGAGGATCATAGAAAAAATACCAGTCTGTTCAGGTTTGATTTGAGCTAAAAAGCTCTGATTTCCTGCTATATGTTTAGATTGTAGAAGAATGAAGCAGTTTAGTGTCATTATGCAGGAGAACAAAACACTGTTTTGTTATGAATATATCAATCAGGCTGTCACTAAGCTCTGCATGTAACCTGGTTTTCCTATTATATATTAAACAAAACTAGATAATATGAGAGTGGACATTTTAAACTGCCTTCAGCGTGATGGGCCCAGTTCACACTTTCTATTCACTCTTTAAAAGCTCTGTTTAGTACTGAAAAATGCAAATTGAGTATACAGTATTTCTGGCTATTTTTCTTATCTAATTATTATTATGAGTTAAAATATCCGAATTTCTGGAAAACAAATTGTTTCATTTGAATTATTTTTCTGTTTGGCTCATTTCAACTTTATCTCTGGTTTTGGAATTACAAACAAATAATCAACCCTGTACTCTTTCAGATATAAAAAGGACCATTTATTAGCTTGTCTGGCACTAAATCCTCTTACTTCTGAGGTTTCTAAAAACTGTTTGTACTGGATGCTAAAAAACAAATTTTATTATTTCCATGTTTGAATCTACTTACGTAGATTAAGCAGTCTAAAAAAGTATTCCTCCTGTGATCCAATTATTACGATGCCCGAACTCAGGGTGAATAAACACCAAATAATAAACAGAATAAACTGTTGGTTAATTCTGAATATTAGAAGGTGTTTGGTAAAAGTTTGACCTGTCAGTGTGGAGCAGCACAATGCTTTGAATCACAAATGTCATCTCAGTTTCTACGTCAAAGGACTCCTTGGATGCCGTATTTTGTAGGATGTTATGTTTTCGGTACGCATTCATCCACACGGTTTACATTTGATCACTGCTGCACTATATGGAATGGAAATGTTCATTTCACTGCTAATCTGCTGCTCATTCACTTTCATTTTGTATAAACTGCGTGTGTCTGTACAAAATGACAATAAAAGTTGTATAAGTCTAAGAAAACATTAGAGGGAACCAACCCAAAACAGTAATTTAGCCAAAATTGTTGTAAAAAATAAACCCTATCTGAATTTTAAGATTAGAAAAGCCTTTGTGGGCTTGCAGGTGGCGCAGTGGTTTGTGCGCACGACCCATGTGCAGTGGCCTTAGTCCTCGATGCGGGCGACCCGGGTTCTAATCCAGATGGTGGTCCTTTCCTGCATGTCTCTCCCCCTCTCTCATACCCCCTTTCCTGTAAGCATACTGTCAAAGAAACGAGCCACTAGTGCTGTAAAAACTAAAAAAAAACTTTGTTTTTAAATGTGCTCCAGTCTGGACTCAAGTGGAACTTTTAGCTTCACCTGATTATTATTCTATAAGAAAATAAAAAAATAAACACCTTTTGCAATCTTGCCAAAGAGGAAAATCTGACATTTTTAGAAGCTTCTTTTTTATTTTATTATACTACTGAAACATCATTTAAGAGAATGAATTGTCCTTTTTGTTTTCCAGGAGGAGGCGGGCCGGCGCCTGGGTAGATGTGAGCCCAAGGTAATGGCCAGGCTGGTGGACATAAGCACACAGACAGATCCCGTAGTTGTGCTGTCCTTGGCCCAGGCCGCCGTGCTAGGTCTCATCTCCCAGAATGAAGTGTTTGGAGCTACCATTGCACCCAACGGCTTTTACACCGGCGAACCCAAAGAGTCCCCTGCACCACCAGTAGACGGAGTTGACTACGAATACGCAGATCAGCTTATCGGAGCCAACGGAGATTACCTCGGAGACAACTTAGGAGAAGACGGCCAGATGCAGCCCAGCTGCAGCCAGAGGAGGTGGCAACAGGTGCCGCCACCGCAACATGTGGACACCAAAATGGTCCTCCCCGATCGTCACACCCTTCAAGGCGGTGACTTGACCGCATCTCTTGTGAAAGGGGAAGGGGTGACCACTGCTATGTCGTCTTGTGTCCACATGTTGAACAATATGGCTCCCAGAGGAGGCCTAATTCAAGTGGATCCGGCCACACTGAGAGTCCCCAACAAGAACTGTGCCGAATGCGAGCGGGAAGTAACCAACCAGCAGCAACCTAACCATCATGTCCATCCTCCTCCTGCCCAGGTGGTTCACAGAGGAGCAGAGCAGGGCCACAGGGGACTCCAGACTCCGCGCCCTATGGGGCCCCATGGCCAAGGCGGCCGAGAGGATGAAGAAGACGTAGAACATCCGGTAAACGCCATGATGAAGCCCACTCAGCAGGAAGAAGCTATCAGTAGCTACTTTCAGACCAGTGAGGTGGGCAGCTATGATTCTACAGATATGGGCATGGGGGGTGAGTACGAAGACAACAGCCAGAACATGATGTGGACAGACGGCAGCGGCGGAGCACCGCACCAGCAGCCCCCGCACCCTCAGCCTCCCCGGCGTCATGGCGGCCGCAGAGTAGACCGGCTGGATATAAACATTCAGATTGACGAGTCTTACTGTGTGGATGTGGGGGACGGTCTGAAGCGCTGGAAGTGTCGCATGTGCGACAAGTCCTACACTTCCAAATACAACCTGGTCACACACATCCTGGGCCATAATGGCATCAAACCACACGCCTGTCCACATTGCGGGAAGCTTTTCAAGCAGCCCAGTCACCTCCAAACGCACCTGCTGACCCACCAAGGAACGCGGCCCCACAAGTGTACAGTTTGCAAGAAGGGCTTCACCCAAACCAGCCACCTGAAGCGACACATGCTCCAACACACCGACGTCAAGCCATACAGCTGCAGGTTCTGCCGACGGGGCTTTGCTTATCCTAGCGAGCTGCGAGCGCACGAGGTGAAGCACGAGCGCGGCCGCTGCCACGTCTGCTCGCAGTGTGGCATGGAGTTCCCCACCTATGCTCACCTCAAGCGGCACCAGACCAGCCACCAAGGCCCCCACACCTTCCAGTGCACCGAGTGCAACAAGTCTTTTGCTTATCGAAGCCAGCTCCAGAACCACCTGCTAAAGCATCAGAGCCCGAGGCCTTATACCTGTTCCCAGTGCGGCCTGGAGTTTGTACAGCTCCACCACTTGCGTCAGCACTCGCTAACTCATAAGGTACTTCCTCTGATTTTACCTCCTCAAACCTTTAATTACAAACACACTTTAAACATTTGCTTATGCAGCCCTTTTTTTCTTTAGAACAAGGAATTATCCTGAACAGAAGTTCTGCAGGAGGTCCTAAAACCAGAGTTTACTATAAACAATTTTGTTTGGTATTTTTTCGCTGCTGGCAAAGAGAGTGGCACAAAGTATCTCTTAGAAAGGCATCGTGGTACAACAAGTGTTAGGGTTTGTTTTAAACAATTATTATTTTTGCTTTAAACAAAATCTTCAATACATCTTTGAAACCTGGTGTGTTGGTATAAAATATATCTACAGTGATAGGTCATTACCTTAGACTAGGACAACTTTTATTGTCAAATGAAATTCCGCTTTTGTACGTGAATGAGCAGCTTAGCAGTGAAATGAACATTTCCATTCCATAAAGTGCAGCAGTGATCAAATGTAAACAGTGTGGGAGAAAAAAAAACATGGTGCAAAAACGCATTGATATGGAAGTTCAGAGAATTAGTATATATGGTGCAGATATGCAGTATTTTGGTTTGGTGTTATCAATAAGATGCAGAGTCTGTCATGATTTAGTTTGTTCAACAATTCAGCAGTCTGATGGTGTTCAGGGAGAAGCTGTTGCAGAATCTGATGGTCCTGCATCGAATGCTGTGAAGCATCTTCCTAGAGGGCAGCAGGGAGAACAGTCCATGGTGGGGGTGTGAGGGGTCATTGATGATGTCACGGGCTCGGGACACGCAGCGCTGGGATGATGTCTTTAATGGACAGAAGAGGAACCTTGATTATACTCTCTGCGGTTCTCACCTCCTCCTCCTCACCTTCCTCCAGTCTTAGGCGCTGCAGCCTCCACAGCACACAGTGAGACCGCTGCTCAGAATGCTCTCTATGGTGCTTCTCATGCTCCTCATCCTCATCCTATGCACTTCTGTGCCCTTATGACCAGTGAGGTGGTGTTTACAGTCCAGGTGAGGGTGTCTGTGATGTGCAGCCCCAGGAATTTAGTGCTGCTGACCACCCCTACAGCTGAGCTGTTGATGACCAATGGAGCTGGCTTCATGGACTAAAACTGGTGGTTTGTTCTGAGCCTGATAACTAAAAGATCTGCCTCCAATTGTAGAAATTCTAGCAACCACATGTAACAATCAGGTGTCTGGTAGAAGATGCAGCTTGGTTATTTAGGGAATAAATTTGAGAAGGGGGCTTTTAAATTATATTCTTGATTGAACATGTAGCTATTGAAAGGAAGCTTAAATGGGAGGATTAGGATTTATTTTGAGGATTTGTTATTAACATGAACATAATGAAGTTGTTAGACATGTTCTCCTAAAATCTGTCCTTTATGGGAGAACGCTGAAAGGAAAAAAAGCATAAAATTTAGTTTCAAGTTTGCTATAAGTAGTGCAGGGGACATGGGGAAATACCAAAACAGAAAATTTAGCAAACACACAAAACATTATCTGTGGTAGAAACCAATAAAGTTAATTGTTCATCAGCATCATCGTGCTGCTTATGTTCAACTAGGATTAGTCCTTACTGAAGGAAAACCAAAGGTTCTGCATTGCCTCTGTCTAACAAATGGATTAAATGGCTCCTTAAAATAAGTAATGATGTATCTGATTAATCTGATTTAAAGTATGTTCATGTGTGAGAATGGTCCAGTCAAAGCCAAAGTCAAGTGGAGACATGGCTCAGCGTTATTGCAGTACAACAACTTTCCCCCGGGGTGCCAAATAAAAACCCAGATCAGACCCGTCTGCAGAAACAGATTGAAGGGAGGGGCTGTTTTCAGGGGGCAATCTTTCGTAAACTTTTTTTTGACTCAACAAATGCTTTGTGACACCATCAGTGTATGTGTGAATTGGTGAATGACTGAATCTAGTGTCAATGGCATTGTTCAAGTCCTCTGACTAAAAAAAGTGTTATAAAGGTACAGGCCAGTTACATTTACTCCTACAGTGCTGAGAGAATTAAGTATATCAGTAAAATACTTAAATAAAAAATTAGTTAAAGTGTAATGTTATGTCCATTCTAATCACTCAATAAGTCTAAATGTATAAATTGATCAGTATGAGCTCTGATGTTAGGCTAAAGGAAACAATCATACTAGTAGAGCCAACAACAGCAGCACCACCGGTCAAAGGACTGTTCAGGATTATTGCATCAGAAACGAATAGACTGAAGATCAGTTTAAAGTTGTAAAGTTAATCATCCCTCTGCTGCAGAAACTAAACATTCCTCCTAAAAACACGACACCTTCAGCTAAGGGTAGGCATTTAATGTATCCTATATTTTTTATTATAAATTTCTTGTCATAATGCTACGTATTTAGAATTTATCGTCTAAACCGGAGGTCTTCAACAGGGGTTTTGCGACCTCTAGGGGTCCACAGAGGTACTGCATGGGGGTCACGAAAGTTTTGGTTGGTTAGATTTTTTTTATATTCCCCCCTGCAATTTTTTTCCACTAATTGAAATGTCTTTAAATACACAATAACAGGAATTCAACACATTGTAGCAAATAGATAAATGGAGGCAGAAGATGTCTTTCAGTCATCAATGCACACATTCAGCAACAGACAGGAGCTCTTTCAAGCTGGGCACCGTTTCATTCACAACACCTGTCCCATCAACCAGGAATCAGAATCAGAAATACTTTAATAATCCCAGGGAGAAATTACTTTCATTACATTACTCCGTCTGAAACAGAGTTACTATAGGACCAATTTGATATAACACAATTGCATACAATATATATAATTAGGGGGTCCCCGCTCCATCTGGCCATCAGTTTGGGGTCCTTGGCCTGGAACACGATGAAGACTCCTGCTCTAAAAAATAAGTTAGAATTATTGATGATTAAAAAAACTCAAGAAATGGGTGAATTGGGAATTTTATTTTTAGTATTTTTCTTCATTTATTTTCATTGAGACATTGAAAAATATGAAGAATATGATTACATGCAGTTACTATGGGATGTTTAGCAATATAAATGACCCTTCTTTATGTAACTGGAGCCCTGAAGAAGACTATTTATATTTGCATTTTTTATTACCGTACTATGGGGCTATGATTGCTGTGGCCTGCAGTCATAACTATACAGTTAGTGAAGAATGACTACAAATAATTAATTAAATGTTTTCATCATCAGTTGTATCTGTATCTAACTACATGAAAACATTTTAAGGGCATGTCACCCAGCCCAACCTCAACTTGTTTCAGAGACTGTTGCAGCTCAAGCTGCACTTGTGTAAATAATAAATACTATAATTCCAAAAAAGTAAAAAAAAAAAAAAAAAAAGTTCCAAGTTTGAAGACTTTTTACTTCCCTTCCAGAAAGTTTTTTAAAAACTGTTTAAAAAAACAAAACAAACCGGATTTATTGTCAAATTTTGATTTGTGGTTTTACCAAATTGCTTTTTTTGCTTTTATTTTCAATTCAGCATCCAGATTGTTTTGAAAGAAGAATCAAAAGTCAGAAAAAATTAGAAGCCACACAGATTTATAAACCAAATCATTCATTTGTGCAAAGATTTTAGTCTGATGACATTTTGATGAACGGCCTGATCTGCCTGATCCCTCCAGGACGGCTTGGTTTCCAGTCTTGCAGACGAGACCCAAGACCGCATGGTCCGTTCTCACCCTGTTTTTCAGAACATGCTGCTTTTCCAAAAATGATTCACCTGGTGAATAAGAATTCTAGTTCTACCCAAGCAGTTGGAAACCTGACAGAAAATGCCACCACATCACAGATTTAAAGGTTTTCTGATAAACCTGACTTCTTGTGAAGGTGTGGAGTGATGCTCCATACCCTGTTCTCCTCTCTGGCCTGTTTTGGGCCTGCTGTCTGATTGCTGCTCCCCCTTGTGGACAAACTGATTGTTGAGCAAAGGGTGAAATGAGCAGTGAACTTATAAAAATATTTCTGCTCAGATTTCAACAAGAATCTCTTTTCCGAGCATTTTAATGTTTTAAAAAAAGTTAGCGTTTGATAACTTCTACACTATTTATTGCTGGATTATTGTTATTTGTATTATCATGCATGGATTCCGGTCGTTGGTCTACAGCTGGGGCGTCAAACTAAATGCATAAATATGGACACATTTAACTCCTAAAGGAGAGACTTTACAAGTTTAAAGGTTAGAAATGACATATTTTTCCCCATACATGCCCTCACAATATCCATGCATCTGCTTCTCCTCTCCTCCCATTCACCTGCACAGTACTGCTGTTATTTCAGGTTTTTGCAAAAGGAGCAAACATTTAAAACAGCTAATCAAAAGCTTGTGCTTTTGCTATTTTAATACGAAAAGAAGAGGTCTTCCTCTATTTATAACTTTTAGTCACAGTTCAATGGGTACCAAGCATCTGTCACTGCTTCAGGCAACAGAGGACGGGGCCAGCATAGCATTCTGGGATTTGTAGTATGAGCAAACATTATTTGTTCTATTATTTTTAGGGCTGAAATATTTAATCGTGATTAATCGATTATTGAAATAATCGTCAACTAATTTAGTATTTGATTAATCGTTAACTGGAGTGTAGAGACTCTAAAACCTGCCTTTAGCTGACAGAGCGACCCATTTTGAGCAGCAATTATACCAAAATTGTAAAAAATAATATGTAAACATTTTGCATTTAAGATATAAATCGTTTTAGTCTTTCAGTCTGTTTTATCTAGAACTCCTCCAGTTGAAAAGTTTTAGTTTCACCTGGTTTAATTTTGCAAAAAGTCTTCTTTAAGGAACCTTTTGCTTTCCGATTATTAATCGATTAATCAAAAAAATTATCAATAGATTATTCGGTTTTCAAAATACTCGTTAGTTGTAGAGCTAGTTATTTGTTCCACAGCTAAAATGGGGAATCTGTTTGTATTGGCTTCCATAAATTCAGCTCCTAAGAGGAGCAATAAGAGAGCTTCTCCACATGCAGGACATTGCTGCAAATGTGTCATCATCCTATGGTTAAAGATTGTAAGAGCAGCATCATGCTAGCATGCTATGTGGAAAAACTTTCTCAGAAAAGGGAATTTGTCTTTGTAATTTATTACAAAGCATCAGAGAGGAAAAAGAAAAGCTGCTGTAGTTGCTGTGTGTTGATGATGTTTGTGCTCTGCAGGGAATGAAGGGCCACAAATGTGAAGTGTGCTCCCGAGAGTTCACCCTGTCTGCCAACCTCAAGAGGCACATGCTCATCCACAACAGTGTCAGACCCTTCCAGTGTCACGTCTGCTTCAAGAGCTTCATCCAGAAGCAGACCCTCAAGACCCACATGATTGTCCATCTGCCTGTGAAGCCGTTTAAATGCAAGGTGAGCATTTTGACGCCATGGGGGTCATAAATGAAATGCAATGAGAAGGATCACCCTGGTCCCTTTATTCCCTTTTGTTAATGACTCATTTAATGCTTTAAATTATGACCTTTTATAAATGGAGGTTTTTTTTGCGTCCAGGTCTGTGGGAAGTCTTTCAACAGAATGTACAACCTGCTAGGCCACATGCATCTCCATGCTGGCAATAAGCCTTTTAAGTGTCCTTACTGCACCAGTAAGTTCAACCTGAAGGGAAACCTCAGCAGACACATGAAGGTCAAGCATGGGATGGACGTCTCTCCAGAGGGACAAGGTGAGGACTGCTTTATTCTTTTAGATTCAGTAGGTTCAGTAAGCATCACACGATCTCAGGTTAATGGATTCTATCTATTTAACATTTGAAGTTGATTTCAGGTTGTTGTTTTTTTTAACTGTTGATGCTTTCAGGGAAACTACCTTCATTTCATTTGATTTGTTGCATTGTGAGGGATTTGCACAAACCAGCCAGAAAAAAATTGAAATAAAAAAAAAAAAGTCTTAATTTATTCCAAAAATGTTCAAAACACGATAAACTGGGTCCAAAAAGAGGTCAACAAAACAGAATTCATTTCAGGCTTTCACATAAAGAACTTGAGCACAAACTGACCTAACAAACAGGACATGAGGGAAACTTAAATAGTGGCTGATCAGACCACTGTTGACACACAAGGGGGGCAACTGACTAACAAACTAATAAACAAATAAACTTAATTAAACAGATAAATACTGGCCCGACACTAAATGCTTTATAGATTTAACTAATTAACAAAATTTCCCAAACTAAGAATATTTAAACAAATGATAAACAAATGTCCCTTCCCATTACAAATGGTTTGATCCGCTGATTAGCCTGCAACCAATTGAGGAAAGCTGGAGCTCATTGCAGCCCTCCACCAGCAGGTCCCAAGGAAACTGGCAACTCAAAGAAGAAAGAAATTAATCAATTGCATCTTGACAAAAAAACAACCTGATAAATAAAGTTAACTAAATGTGTGCACTGCAAAAACTTTACTTAAAATCAGGCTAATGAAAATATATGAAATGTGCAACTGATTTTGAAAATGAAAAATGTAAAAGTTACCACACAGCTTCAGAGTGACAGCAGGCTGTCACATGCATCCAAAGACTTTTTATGTGCCTAGACCTCTTACAGGAAATGTTACAGACAGAATAGATTTTTCTTTACCAAGTCACAGCCCTGACATAACAATGAGCCTTAATAAGTTATCACACTGCCTATCTAATTTAAGGTTTTGGGCAAAGAATGTTAAAAAAAAATGCAGCCTATCAATGTTTTCCTGTTTTTATTAAATAAAAAGCAACTAAAGTTAGATTTTTTATATAGGATCGGATGGAAAAAGTTATAACATACTGGACTTTTTACTAAACATAAGGAAATGGATAAAAACAGCTACCTTTAGTCTAACTCTAAAGCTGGGCATACACTGTACGATGTTTTCAGTATTTTGCATGCAGCTACAGCTCATACTGTACGACAAAACTGCAGGGTTTAAAAGTTCACAGTGAAGCCTGCATTGTTCTATTAATATATTTGCATGTATGTATATGTTAATGTAAATCTCTTCACATTTTTTTTACTATTCCCCTTTTCAAATATCACATAATGGGGAGTTTCCTGCAAATAAATTTGCCTCTATATTAAAATGTTTTTTTTTTTGTACTTCAATCAGCAGAAACTCTCCCAGAAATGGAAAGCCAGGGTGAATATGAAGGCCAGAACTTCAACTTTACAGCACCAGACAATATGGACAACAGCGGCTCCCAAAACCTCACTAAACTCACCACAGCAAACATGGAGGACATGGAGGAGTATTACAATTTTGGGAAAGATACGAGCAGCTACACCACGCCCTGAGTATTAACGGACCACAGGAGACGAATGATTCTCAATTACAGAGCGGTTTTCAGAAACTCTGGGAAAGTGTTTTTATTTTCCTTACTGCTCAGACCTCCCACTAGAATCTAAGAGACGACGAACCTTTAGACGATGGGAGGAGTCCTGGAAGGAGGCGCTTAGGTCCCACCTCCTGCAGCAGAGACTCTGGAGCTGCTGATGCGGTCCGAAGCTCCCTTTGGATAACAAGACTCACTGAAACACAAACTGTCACTGATGGACGCTCAAATATGTATGTTGTATGTATCAGTTATTAAGGAGGAGAAAAAAAAACACTGCAGATGTGATAAAAAAAAAAGACATTCAGTCTTTGCCATCTTAGTTCAGGCGTCGTATTTTGGACTGAAGGCCAGTTAGAAACATGTTGCAGCTCATCGTCCTCCATGTTCACCACTTACTAAACTGATCTTTTGATATATTTACACATTTCATCCGTTCTGTATCAGGTTGTCTGTTTCTCCTAAGCTTTACACTTAGAGCTTAACAAATTTCAGCTTCTGAAGCATTTTTGTTTTTTTTTGGTCCCATCCACCCGATGCGTTCAATATTTGCTACTTTCCTATGCTGGCCTTAAGGACTAAACTACTGGCATGTAAAAGCCCTTTCACTGTACAGATGTTTTGGCGACATGCAGTGTGTTTACCCACTGTTTGTATTTCACCTGGTTTAGCTTTACATGAATAATCTATCCCGTGTAGTGAATATATCACTCTAGTTTTTGAATTACTGAGTAAATGATACGAAGCACTTTTTTGTTGAAAGTTTTTTGTTGGGGAGAAAAGGATGTAAAATCTTTCAAACCCCAATTATGGCAATATTATTAAACTATATATTATTGAACATATGTTGATTCCTAAGTAGGTTTATTTGAACCTGCTGTCTCAGAGTTTGTTTGGAGAACCAGGAGGTTTTTTTTTATTTTATTTTATTTTTTTACTTTTATCATTGTAGAACTGGGTTTACCTCTCAGTTCAATTCAATTCAGTTTATTTCTATAGCGCCAATTCACAACACATGTCATCTCAAAGCACTTTACAGTTCACCAGATCATAGAGGCAGGTTGATTCAAAGTTTTCTTTCTAAGGAAACCATTTGATTGCATCAACTGGAAGGCAATCCCTCACACTAAGCATGCATATAGTGACAGTGGAGAGGAAAAACTCTCTTTTTAACAGGAAGAAACCTCCAGCAGAACCAGGATCAGTGTGAGCAGCCATCTGCCGAGGCCGACTGGGGTTTAAGGAGACAGAAGCAGAGATACGAAAGGCAACAGTATAAGGCGGCCCCTTCCAGGAAACACACAGCCAGGCAGACGAGCTCCGAGCCAGCTCCCATGTCAATAGATGAAGAGAGCACATCCAGCCAGTCATAGTCAGAGAAACAGGACTACACCGAAATACAAGCTGATCATGAACAAGGGTGTTGATGGCAGCAGCACAGCTGATATTTCTCTCCAGGATGGAGTCACAGTCAAACAGGAACAGACCAGATGAAGCTGCTATGAGAAAAAGCAGAGAGTGGGAAAATAGATAGAATGATGAAATAGGGGTCTCTATGTCCTCCAGAAGTCTAAGCCTATAGCAGCGTAACTATGGAGATAGCTCAGTTCAACCACTTCAGATAAAAATAATAATAATTAAAAAAAAAACGTTGACCTCCTGGTTGACATAAAAAGTTCTCAGATTTAAAATAACTAAATAAAAAAGTGGTTCACCAGTCATGTTCTTTGAGTTCTGTTCTTTTTTTGGGGGGGTGGGGGGGAATCGCCTGCCCCCCTTCTGCTGCAAGTCAGCCCTGCTATGTCCCTGAGGTCTAAGTGGCTTTTTCCAGATAAATTAAGGTCTCTGGTTTACATAATGAATACAGTTATTTTGTTATGTGACTGATTTAAACTAGTTTCAGTTTATTTACTTTGTACAAAATTACAAGTGTCCTTTCAAAGCCCTCAAGTCACGTGCAATCCATACCTAACTTTGTAGAGTCAAACATAAATGATTCAAGACGAGACCCAAACTTCAGGGTTCCTGACACACTTATGTCTAAATCCTACATTTTCTAGAATTGTAAAAGGGAGTTCTCTCTGAATCTATTACAGATATTTCTAAAGTGGTTTTAAATATATAATAGCCAATGTAGTGATCAGGTCCCTCTGAAGCCTCTAATTCTGTCTGGTTCAGATTTGTTCCTTTATTAGTGGAACAAAAAAGAAAGAAGTACTTTGGATTTATCAAAAATCTTCTGGATTTATGATTCAAAGCATTGGTAATTTTTTAGAGTGCATCTCAATACATCCTGTTGGTTATTGGATATAGACCACAAATAGTGCAGGTTCTTAACCTGGGGTGTCAAAGATTTGATCCTTTAAATTATATCCTCATCAAAACTGAAAATATTAGCAAGCCCCATCAAATTTAAAAACTGAAATCAGTTAAAGCCCCTGTCACACCTTGATGATTTAGACGGGTATGCCTGACACATGAAAAATCTGGCAAAAAATGCTGGCATATGTTGGATAAGTTATGGGTAGGTTTTGTATAAGTTATAAGCACGCTAAAATACGCTGGCAAACGTCGACATATGGCGAGTACATCGAGAAATGTTCAGTGTATGCCAGCATTTTAGAAGATTCTGTGATGTCAGGCATAAGCTGGCTAAATCGGCATGGTATGACAGGGCCATTATAATTTATAAGCTCAACTTTCAATCCAGCATGGCATGGGGGGGTCATGGTTTCATCTCCACCTCAAACCATCTGGATAAGCTGAACTCTGAGATCCTTAATGAATATATTGAGGGTAGTAATGAGCTGAATGAAATACTGAAGCCTGTCACTACCCGATTCGTTCTGCGCATGCGCGAACAGATATACATCGGGTGTCCATAAATAATGTAATTCTGGTATTAAAACTACTTATTTCTATCCTTAACTCACTAAAGAATAGTAATACACATCTGTTAAAAAATGTTTTAGGACTTTTATTTGACAATTTCTATGCTTTTCACATTTTCTTCTTTAAAGCGCTTCTCTGACGTCATCAGACTTTTTTTTTTTAACTTTATTTAAACAGAGTAAATACAAATAAGTAAGGCAACATTACAAATCGTTGGAAGGTATAGTAGAGGCAGATTTAAAAAAAAATGGAAGTACAAGGCATCAAACACATAAACATGCCAATAAAGTTCAGGTTAACCGTTGCTAAATGGCTTAATAAAAAAAAAACTAAAAAAAAAAAACTTTTTAACCATTGCATTCTCTGCAGCTTACATCTAATGCGGACATGCTTGAGTATAAATTATTTTTTATTTATTATTTTTGAAAATCAAAACAAAACCCCGCAGTATTAATATAAAAGTGTCGATCGACGTTCAGAGTAGGACTGGAAATCAGAGCAGATCGTATCTATTTGGGTTTTAGTTCAAATGCTTTCATTGAATTATTAAAGTTGGGTTTATATTATTTTTATTCTCCTTTTTCGTTCCCATAATGTCAGAAAATCTAACGAAACAGAAACAGAACTGCACGGCGTATCTTTGGCGCCATCTAGTGGTTAAACACAGTTGCGCATTCAGGCTTTGGTTTTGCAAATGTGCATTCAAGGAACTGACACAAATCTTGTGTGTTGTGGTTTTAGCATTTTTAGATAATCTGACTTATTTTGGTAATAAAAAAAATGAAATATTTTACATGTTTTGATCTGTAAATTAGTTCTCACACGATGCTAATCAGCTTTTAGGTTAAATCCTGACTCTGTGACCCATTCCTGTCCTACAGATAGCTCCTCATATGTTCTTTGCTTCTGTTCTTCCACCTGCTTTCTAAAAC